>NW_026571095.1:4382094-4434594 GCF_026225935.1 Boleophthalmus pectinirostris
TGATTTACTAGTGGAAATGAGCTTCTGTGAGTGCAGTCCAGCCTCGAGCTTGGCATTAGCATGCTGTCAAACTCATTTATATTAAACATTCATTGCTGTAAATAATTAGAGTGCAAGAAAATGCCTCAAACTGTTTAAGATAAACTTTGTCTGTTTTTCATATTTTAAGATAATAAAGTCCATGTTTTAATAACACCACTGCTCCTCTTCGTCCCTCAGCTAAAGAGTACGTTGACTGTGACCCTCCGGCCGCAGAGGGACCCCATCACCACCATCAAACAGGGGGCAGAGCCGCCCACCTTCACCGCTGGTTCCAGGCCTGGGACGCTCACATGTGGGACACTGACCTTCTGGAGCGCATCCGGGCTCGCTTCTGAGGACACCCAGGACCACCACCCCGTCGTCTCCAGGACCCCGTCTCAGGACCACCACCCACCACCCCGTCTCCAGGACCACCACCCACCACCCCATCTCCAGGACCACCACCCCCACCCCGTCTCCAGGACCACCACCCACCACCCCGTCTCCAGGACCACCACCCCGTCTCCAGGACCACCACCCCGTCTCCAAGACAACCGATTTCCACTACCAGTCGATAGTTTGGACAGGCCTTTTCATTCTGTTTTTTCATGACTATTTCCATTGTAGAGAATCACTGAAGGCATCAGAACTATCAATGGACACATACACAGTGCAAAACAATCAGCTACATTCACTTTTTCATTTAGATTTTAGGTTTTTGAATAGCCACCCTTTGCTTGACCCTGATGCGAAATGAAAACCATTTCAGGAGACTTCATCAAGAAGCTCAGTGAAAGAAGGATAAGGGTTTGCAGCACTGTTTACAAAGCAAAGGTAAACTTAAAGGATTTGAATATAAAATCTAAAAAAGATTTCATGAAGTAGTAGTTTCTGTAGTACGTAGTTCCATGTATATTTTACACCGTATATCTGATGTCTTCTGTTTGTATCTAAAATGTAGTAGTAGTAAACATGAAGAAAGGGACCACTGAAAACTGTATGTCCAAACTTTTCACTGGTAATGTACCCACCCAGTCCCCACTGCCCAGCACCTACAGCCATGTTCTTTTTCTACCTGCAGTCCCAAGTGCCAAACCTCATATTTCAGTGCTTCGCGTCAGGCCAACGGTGCAGTGCGCCAAATGACACATTCTCTTTTTACTTTTTACTATGAAGTGTCCGCAGTGCTCTGTGGACTGATGCATTCAGGTGCTTCAAGACATCTCAGTATCGCTTCGTTTGCCTAGAAATGATCTTTGAGCATTAAATAGAGAAGTAGTTTCTTTTTAAAACGTAGTCGTGTTCTGACGCCTGTCCGCCATTTTATGTTTTGATATTTTTTTGCTATAATGAACCCAACTTAATGTTATTTTGTATGTTTTACCCGTAGACTATTTGTAGAGACGGACCGAGCCAAGCTGAAACTATTTGGACACTTCATTTGTGCACTTATGATATTCACTTCAAAACTATTTAAAAATATAATATTGTCGAAATTGTTAAATTGTTAAAAATACCACATACAAAAGTGTGTATACAAAAAACAACGAACTTAAGCGTTTTTCATTTCACAAGCCATAAATTATACTCACTGTTAAAGGTGCAATGCGTAGGTTTTCTGGTAAAGGGTCCGTCACCTGCTTGTCTCCATGGAGAAGTTACAGTATTGCTTTGTCTAGAATGTTCCACAGTCTGGCATTTCACTTATTTTCAAGGTTTTAGGCTGCATTTGAATAAATATAAGACAGATACGTTTAATGACATACCGTATTTTCCGGGCTATTAGACACGCTCTTAAGCCTCTAACCGCATCAAAAAACATCCGCGCGCCACAATCCAGAGCGCCCCATACACAAAGCCACTCCGGTGTCCCAGTACGACTTCAGTAAACTGCAAAGCCGCACCACCCGCAGAACACACAAACACACACGGAGCAGACAGCGACCACACAGCGAAACACACCCACAGACACACTCATCACTCCACACTGACGAGGAACGGAACGAAGGAACGAACTGAAAAAGCGAGTGCAATGTGCCACTTCTAGACACAACTGAACAACTGAGTCACTGTGAACACGCCGACAATCTGTTGGTCCCAGACAGCACCCTCCCTACACACCACAACTGAACAAAGCCCAGAGTCACCGTGAACGAACAAACAAACAAAACCACTCACCCATCACACTGTTGTGTTTCCTTTAAAGTCCGGTGCGGTTTATTTGTGAAAAAAGTTAGAAAATAGACCATTTAATGACAGTGCGTCTTATAATCCAGAGCGACTAATCGTCCATAAAATACCGTGGAACATTTTAGGAAACGCAAATAACATTTCAATTTTTTCTGGGCGTCTTTGTGCCACGAAACCAGCTGTAATTGAATAAATATAAAGTAGAGTTGTTTAATGTCATGTTGTGGAACAATGACATATCCATAGAAACAAGCAGGTGATGAAGCCCCAACCAAAAAGTTACACAGTGCATCTTTAGAGAGTAAAATGATTATTCTTCAGAGAGCTTCACAGTTTTTCCCCTTAAACAGAAGCGCATCTTTAAGTGTACAAGTGCGTTCTGAGGCTTAAAATGAAATCGGAAAGCAAATAATGCAAAGCAACTTCACTCATGTTTTAACGTTTACAGAAATATAGAATTTAAATCCAACTTTTTATTTGATATCATAGAAAACAAGTCATTAAATATTGTACGGCAGCTGTCCCGTCGTCTGTCTCTGTAGTTGCTTTCATCTTTGGTACTGAAGTGCTGTGTTTTTGCATGCCGCTTGAAGACACTCCCTCTCCAGCCTCCGCGAAGGAGCTTTGAGATCTGTGTCCGTACTTTTACTTGACCCTTGCTTTTAAATAAACCCTTTACAGTATTTGGATCAAAGTGCGTCTCGTTATTCTTTCTATCATGAGTGTTATGAATGTTACAGCTGTAGTCGTGCGTTCTGTCGGCTCTGCTCCTCGGGCGGTGCTGTTGGGGTGGAGCATCTGTTTCATTTTGAAGTAGAAGAAGAAGAAGACTTGGTTCACATTTTATTAACCTGGATTTGGGCCTAGGTATATATATTTAAAGCATACATACAGATGATAGATTCAAAACACGAATAACAGGACATACTGACTCATGTAACAGGACAGTCTGCAGACAAGACGAAACAATTCAATAAACAGAATAATAATCAAATAAAAGTAAACCATGAGTGTGTGTTTATATGTGTGTTAATAAAACATGTTGAATTTGTGAGCTCAAGAGGAGAAACGAACAAGAAGGGCAATAGAGTAAAAGAAGAAAATAAAATAAAATAAAGAGCAGACCTCCATGTTGATGTTATTGCTTTGTCTGGAATGTTCCACAGTGTGGCATTAAACTTTTCTATCTCCATGGGAGACCAAATCAGACCAAGTTACAGGTCAGGTCTGTGGAGAGGCGACCCCACTCACAGTGAATGTCTGTTTTTCTAGGGATTTTTGCAAGCAAAATTAAAACACATGTGTACATTGATATGCACAACTTGTAACAAGCACAGAGCTGCTTTTAATGTTCAGCGGACTGTGCGGAGACATTCACAGACAGAGCAGAAGTGCCTGGAATGCAGCTACGCTAAGCAAGTGCCTCCAATAAAAACAATAAAACCTGTTAAACATCAGTCTCAATGCAATGTTAATTACAAGATTAAGTACTGCTAAAAGCGTGCAAAGAGCGTGCTTACGTGCATCTTGACGTGACATGAAACGTCATTTGAATTCATAATTGGCTTGTTTACTGACCTTTAATGTGACGTGAGGATTAAATTGCAAAAAATCATGACGATATATTTTGAACAAGGGTTTTATTGTTTGGCTAGTAATAAACAAGAATTATAGAACAGTTTTTTGTTGTCTTCCAAAATTATTCTGTATTTTATATCTTTATAAGTTACATTTGGTAAATCTGTGTCATATTCCACCATCCACATTTGGAATGAGTCCCAAAACGTTCTAATACGGCTACAATAAAAGAACAAATGTTCAACAGTTTCTATTTCACTGTTACAAAAGGTGCAGTTATTGGTCTCCATATTAAAATGTTTTTTTCAAGAATTGTACAGGGGTAAATATCATTTAAAATTTTAAAGTGAGTTTCTTTGGCTTTAGGGGAGATTGGAAATGAGAAAAAAATTTGTTCTAATTTTTAAAAATTTTCAATGATATTAACTGGAAACTCTTTAAGTACATGGATTCTTTTTAATGGGAGAGGACACAATTTGGTAGTAATAATGTTCCTTATTATTTTATTTGAGCAGTTTTTGTCTTTAAATTCAAATTCATCTATGGTGAGTAAAGGGAATTTGGTGTAATTTTATCATATCTCAACATGCCACAACTAGATTTAACAATTCTAATGGGAGAGCTTTGATGACTGTATGATATTGCTGTTTTGAGCATTGTAAATTATATTTCTTCATAAGGTTCCCTTTAGAATCTGTTAAATGTGAAATGGACCAAATCCCCTTTCTCACCCAGTCCTCATAATAGATAGATTTTCTTTTGGAAAGAATACATCTGTTGTTCCAGATAGGTACATTATGTGGAGTGAAACTGTGTGTGTGTCATTTTCCATCAGCCCCATCAGCACAGTGTTGGACTGCTGCAGCAACCGGTCATCCCGCTCCTCTGCTCTCGCATTTGCCTCAGCTTCCCTCTCCTCTGCCCTTGTATCTGCCTTCTTCAAGTATTGGAGTATGTCCTCAATACTGTTTTGTCTCTTCCTTTTCCCTGGGTAACAGGAAACAAATGTTAGTACAGACAGACAACGCTACGCTGCAAGGCCTCCAATAAGCAGGTGACATACGCCTAACAAAAAGTTACACAGTGCACTTTTAGGTAAATTACAGATATTTGTATTGCTCAAAAATACCTTAAAACATGCATTCTCCTTGAGGGGCAGGTAGACTGACCCTAGTGATTATCACAGAGTGAACAGAGGAAAGTGAAGGGACAACACAAGATCTCCAGGATGCTCAGAACGATGAGGCTCACACAGCCACAGCAGACCACACAGCAGTCTGCACAGGAGCAGTCTGCACAAGAGGAGAACAGGTTTTAGAACAAACTGACAGAAAACAACTTTTGGATTCCTCTCAATATCAGACATGTACATCACAGACAAAAGTTTGGACAGTCCTTCTCATTCAGTGTCTTTTTTCCTTAAGTTTACTGCTTAAATACAAACAGAAGGCATCAAATATGTGGCACAACATATATGGAATTATGTAGCAAAGAAAAAAAGGGAATTAACCCTTTGTATTGTCAACAGAGTTGCAAACCCTTCAGCTTCTTGTCAGGGTCAACACATACAAAGAGTGTGTGAAGCAGTGACTGAAGTAAAGGGTGACTATTTTGGTCTTTAATCTAAAGGTTTTGTGTTTATCTTTGTTTCCTTCACACATGAGTTCATTCATAGTTCTGATGCTTTCAGTCAGAATCTACGGTGTAAATAATCATGAAAATGAAGAAGAAACAAACATGAGAAAGTGTGTCCAAACATTTGAACTATGGTGTGAAAAAGGGACAAAAGGAAAGCAGAACAAAAAAGAGGTGCTCTTTGGTCAAGGGACAAAAAGTACAAAAAACAAGGTACTCTCTTGGATGTTAAAATATCTTGAGCCCCAATGTGTTTCAGCCCACTGGCCTTTTTTTTTTTTTTACTGAATCTATAAATGTAAAGCCACTGAAACCCTGACATGAGGACACTGATTTTATTCTCTTTGATTCTTTTCTCGTCATTATTCACTGTTTTAAATGTGGTCATTTTGTATTGGTGTTAACATCGCCATCTGGTGGTGTTTTTCACTCACTGTCCCACACTGTCAGAAGAGTCAGACTGCAGACCTGCACCCAGAGGACCCGACCTCACAGTCACGACCATGATGACCCCCACACACATGTCCCTCACTGTATTACAACAGTTTACTGTTTAAAGGTGACTATAAGTAACATTTCTTTAGAGCACTTTTCACAGAGATCAGCTCACAGTTGTGCTTCATCTTTAGCTTAAAATATTCCACTTTTATTTCAGACCTGATTTAGACTTGGCTTTGTCCTTGTTTAGTCCTGGTTTCATTGTAGTCCTGGCTCAGTTTCAGTGTTTCTTACCTTTAAACTCAGGTGTGGAGCCAGGAAGAAGTGGAGTTCCTTCAGAAGAAACTGGTCCTGATCAGAGAAATAAACACACTTACATACTTCTGCTTTGGTACATTTAAAGAGGGGGTCTTATGCATTATTTTTGGAGTTTGAGCCATGTTAAAATGTTGTTCCCTCATTAAAACCCTCCTTACAGTTAGAATGATACTGCTCACAAGCCTAAGCCGCCCATGCTCCCACACAGTCATTTTTCATAAAATATAAAAACAGGATACAAAATAATACATCACAACTTCACAAACCTGATACAATGTGCAGAGTTTTATTAGTGAGATACACGCCTGTTGTAGGGTTAGTGACACAATGTGGAGAACATACAGAGGGGGGACTCTGACTCAAAATGAAACTGAAAGTTGTTTCACATTTTAATACGTTATTTTCAGCAAATACAGAATTTTTTAAACAATAAAAGGACTATGGTGATCTAAATACATGATGAGTTAGTGGTTAATTCCCCATAGAAGTAAATTCCCCTCTTTCACTTGTGTGGAATATTAAACAACTGAGCTCTCTCACCTTCAGTCACCGAAGGCTGGATAAAAATAATTGTTGTATTTCCTGACATTTGAAAAAAACAAAAAATCTCCAATATACCAAAAAGAAATTCTGAAAATGTGATTTCAATATTAAAAATAAAGGAAAGTAAAACTGTAGAATTTCTTAATCTTCTTGTTGAGCTGAAGTTGGCTTCTCCCTGAGAGCTGCTGTGTCGTCTTTAGCCCTAGACTTCCGTTTTACCTGCTCTGACAATGTACACCGGCAGTGTACACACTCCACTTCCTACTGATCTAAATACACACCAGCAGCATTTGCATTGCAATTGTACATAAAACTTTTACAGCAAGTATTTAAAACTAGGATATAAAGGCTTAAATTTAAAAACATGAATTTAAACAATTTCAAAGTTGGATCAGTGATATCCTATCACTAAACAATGTTTATTTAAATCATTAATTGAAAATCTTAGGACATGAGTAATTATTATTAATGGTATAGGACTTATAAGTTAACCAATGCTTCATTCTTAATATGAAAACGAAAATTTACAGTTTTTACTAAAAATTGTTCAAGTTAAGCAAAGTTTTATTTATTTTTTTTTTTTTAATAGCAAAAAACAAATATAAGCTATATGAGTAAAAGCCTGGACAGATGAGACTGAGTGTAGCCACATACCATACTGTTTAAAACTAAAACTTAACTTGTGTTTACCACCACAGAACAATTAGATGGATGGTTGTTCTTATAGAGTGTGCAGTGTGGGAGCTTCAGAGCCTCTGTCTTTAGCTTCAGTCTGAGGCAGAGGTTTTGAGGCAGAGGTTTTGAGGCAGAGGTGCAGTGAGTCTGGCTCCTCTTCAGTCCGACTGGTGAAGATCCAGTCTGTCAGTGTCCAGCTCTGGGCTTCCCCCTTTCTCACAGCATCTGAAATGACACCAGTGTGTGTTAAACACCCCATTACACCTCTTATTCTTGTAAGGAGTTAGAGTTCAGGTTTGTGAAGAACATTGTAAGTCATGACAGTGGCTGTGTGATGTGAACATGAAAGGTAAACACTTGATCGGAGAGATCTGTGCACTTACAGAGGGTCAGTCTGTAAACTCCACCACAGCATGTTCTGAAAGAAACAATCTGCACAACAACAGGTGTGATTATAATGTGCATATGTTTAGTTATGAAAGTTAATAAAAGTAGGATAATACAGTAAACTTACACAGGGTCTGCCTCTACATTTTTGGAATTTGGCCCAGCAGAGGGCCAAATTAAACACAGAGGCCACAGTGTTTAATCCAAGTGCAGTATTTACCTCCAGAGGGTCTTTATCATGTCCTTATGTCCATCTTCTTATTAACCATAGTATATTCTGAAACAGAGATGAAAAACATTATTTAACTCATCGGAAATACTTTAGTGCAGTAAAACTGAACTCTTTTGTTTTAGTATAAGCCTGAGTATGAACATGAGACGTATTTCACTGCTGTTAATACACAATACTCTACTACATTTACTTTTACCACAATATTTAAAATATAATAATCAACTTATGATGGTGTTCATAGTCAATATCAGTGTCATTTAGATGTGACACATTAGTGTTCATGTCAACATCTCTCACTGAAAGTCTGAAGCACCGTCTCAAGTCCCATAACAGAAAGTTAGAGACAAAGTCAGATCTGATTCTAAACTAAAATCTCACTGTCACAGAAATCATTAAAAGTACTTACTTCTGATCAGCGTGCCGGGCTCCTGATGGGGACACTCAGCAGAAGGACAGGGGCTCCTGATGTCATCTGGGGAAAAACAACACAAGTTTAGGTTGGTTATCTAACGTTAGCTGTTGTTAAAAGTTGTGCTTTGTATTACGTTACGTTATTGATTTAAGGCACGTTGCGTTAAATTATTGTATTAAGGCGGTGCCTTAATACAATAACAAACATGACTGCACTTTTGTCTCAGCTCAACAGTCAACACTCTAGTCTACACAAACAATAATTATCTGTGGTTAAAAAAGTAGCGTTATATAAAAATTAGTATTTAGACTGGGATCTAGCTCAAGAGATGGAGTTATCCAGACTCCTGACCTCACATCGTCTTCATCACGTTAGCTGCTACTGTCACTAACTTTTCTACTGCACTCGTCGAAACTGATAAAACACTGATAAAACACAAAAAACATCTCACTTGAGTAGGAACAGAGCTTCAGACAGAGCAGTGCTTCCAGTTAGCAACACATACCCAGAGAATGTTGATGTCATCAACTGCAAAGTAGTAATATTTATGGCATTTTATAGTATTTGATTATTTTCTTTTGATGATTAAATGTGGTTATTTTGTATTGGGGTTAACGCTGTCCTCTGGTGGTGTTTTACATTCTCCTTTTGCATCGTGTCCCTGATGACGACCAGTAGGATGTAATGTGCTGGAGCTTAGGCCCATGGGACACGTGTTTAGACTTGGCTGTGTCAGTTTGGTCGTGTGTACATTTGAGTCCTTGGCTTAGTTCCAGTGTTTCTTACCTTGGTTTGTGTTCTCAAACTCAGATAAGGAACCAGAAAGAAGTGGAGAGCTTTCAGAGGAGCCTGATCCTGAACAAAGGAATAACACTTACTCTACCAGCCAAAAGTTTGGACACACTTTCATTTTATCAGAGTGTGCGTCAGAGCACATCTACTGGAGGGGCGTGGGTCACCAGCAGGGGGGCAGTGCCATTTGAGAAATATTTTAACGTGGTGGAGTCATACACAGCAGAAATGCTTCAAACACGTTGTTCTTAAACAGTATTAGGCTAATTATGTGTTGTTATTATTATCATTATTATTAATATTATTAGTTGCAATAGTTGTTGAGGCTGTGTGGTAGACGATACGCACACAAGACAATAATAAAAGGTTGAGGTTTATTAAAAACAATAAGGCCTGCCCCTGGTTGTAAACATTAAACAACAGCCTCTCGTCAAAAACACCTCTGAACAACATTCACACGTTATTTCAGTCTCTTTTTTTTTTTTTTAGCTAAAAAGTTACATAAAGTGCCTTTAAGGACAAATGTGCTGTGCATGTTTAACCTTTCTGATGTGGGTGACAGATCTTTCGGGTGGAGGATGGAGCTAGTGTCCCCGTGGACCCAGCCTCCTACGGACACTTCTACGGTGGAGACTGTTACCTGATCCTGTACAGCTACAGACTGGGAGGGCGCGAGCAGCACATCATCTACACATGGTGAGCTCTGAGGGAGACACAGACACACATCAGAGTGTTAGAGGAGCACTGTTGTTTAAATGCTGTTTGTTGTTGTGTTTCTAAAGGCAGGGGCTGAAGTGCACTCAGGACGAGCTGGCAGCTTCAGCCTTCCTCACAGTGAAGCTGGACGACTCTATGGGAGGAGCTCCAGTTCAGGTGTGCGCTTTAAAACAACTAATATTATGCATTATTTGTGTTGTTTTTGGCACTTGTTTTCATGTTTTTGAACTTAAAATAATGACTTCTTCTGACTGTAGACAACTTATTAAAAAGAGGTGGTGTAGGTTTTAACTGTGACCAGGAGGGGGCAGTGTGGATTCATTTTTTTTCATAAGATGACATTTTAGGACTAATTTAGGACAATTTAGAAAAAAACATATATTGTGACTGCAATGAATTAAAATGATTGTAATTTATGTTTTAATATACTTAAAATGAGACAACTTATGATTACTTATTTGATATAATGACACTTTGGTGGTGTTTTGTTGCTGTGTGTGCAGGTGCGTGTGACCCAGGGCCAGGAGCCTCCTCACCTCATGAGTCTGTTCAAGTCTAAGACCATGATCATCCACAGCGGAGGAACCTCCCGGAAAGGAGGACAGACCCAGACGGCGAGCACCCGTCTGTTCCACATCCGCCAGAGCTCATCTGGGGCCACACGTGCTGTCGAGGTACACACACACACACACACACACACACACACACACACACACACACACACACACACACACACACACTCACACACACACACACACACACACTCATACACACACACACACACACACACATACACACACACACACACATACACACACACACACTCATACACACACACACACACTCATACACACACACTACACACACACACACACACACTTATACACACTCATACACACACCTATACACATACATGCTCTTCTGTTTAGCTCTGTGTTACTTTGTACGTGAGAGGATACTGTAGTACATGAGAGGATACTGTAGTACATGAGAGGATACTGTAATACATGAGAGAATACTGTAGTACATGAGAGGATACTGTAGTACATGAGACAATACTGTGGAGAGTGTGTTTTCTGAGGACCCTGTGTGTGTCTCAGGTGGAGGCGAGTGCGTCCAATCTGAACACAAACGACGTGTTTGTGCTGAAGAGTCCCTCCGCTCTGTTCGTGTGGAGAGGAGCCGGGGCCAGTGACGAGGAGATGAACGCAGCCAAACATGTGGTGGGATTCTTAGGAGGAAACCCCTCGACTGTGAGCGAAGGCCGTGAGCCAGGTACGTGCACAGAGGTTCTGCTAAGAACTGTTAGTGTGTTCTTCTTTTGTTAACCACCAAGTTTCTGGATTTGAGCAACGTGATGTTCCTAAGAACAGTGTTGGGAGTAATGTGTTATAAAAATAATGAATTACTGTAATCCGTTGCTTTTCCCTGTAACGCAGTAATGTTCGACATTACAGGGAAAAAATAATAATAAATTACTGTGTACAAATGTCAGTAACACGCGTTACAATGCATTTTTAACCTGGATTGAAGTGGTGGGTTTTTCGTTTTTCTTTATACAAATTCTCTAAAATCACTGCGATATCAGCGGCGGTGAAACACCAGAGACATGCCCACGTAGACCGTCAGGTGACCGCAGGCGAAAGGACCAGTGCAGAACTCCACGCTCCATGGGCTTAAACGCAGCTGACACCCGACACCTTCCAAGTTCTAGTCCAAGATTAGTCCTGGTTTGGTCCTGGTTAAACCTGATTTAGACCTGGTTTAGACCTTAGTTTTGGTTTAGACCTGATTTAGTCCTTCTTCAGACCTGGTTTAGTCCTGGTTCAGTTCTGGTTTAGTCCTGGTTCAGACCTGGTTTAGTCCTGGTTCAGTCCTGGTTCAGCTCTGGTTCAGTTTTGGTTTAGTCCTGGTTCAGTCCTCGGTTCAGTCCCAGTTTAGTCTTGGTTCATTCTGCAAAAGTTCCGCATCTTCGTAGTTATTTTGGTGAGAGTAACTTAAAGTGCTGCAATAGTCGTGTCATGTTTTATATTTTAAATCCAGTAATATTGTAATGTAACTAATGACTTTAACCATGTATTTGTCACAATTAGCCTAATTTGTTATTGTAGTACTTGTTCCTAAAGATGCATGTTTGGTCTTTTTTAGTAATTACATCTTTTCCTTTATTCTTAACACTAACCTACTTGTGAATAAAAGCACCATCAAATGAAGGAAAGTGAAGGAAAATACTCAATAATTGTCGTTAGATTCATAGAGAGATTTAAATATGAAAAAGTATCATTTGTGACCTACATATGTTAACTGTAACTCAAAGAGAGAAACAAACACATGATTTAAACCCTCGCCCACTACTTTATCATTTGAGTTTGTGTTTGTGTCCCTCAGGTGATTTCTGGTCGACTCTGGGAGGAAAGGCGGAGTACCAGACGTCCAAGGCCCTCCGCGATGTGGTCAACCCTCCGAGACTGTTCGCCTGCTCCAACAAAACCGGACGCCTCTCGGTCAGTCTCCAGCAGCAGTTTGCAGTTAGGAATAATAAATGGAATAATAATAAAATAATAATAATTTTGGTTTTTGATTATTTCTCAGGTTGAAGAAGTTCCGGGGGATTTCACTCAGTCCGACCTGGCCACAGATGACGTCATGCTCCTGGACGCTTGGGATCAGGTATAGTGTTTATATTTCTCCTAAAATGATGTAGAAATAATGTGATAAGACATGAAAGGTAAAAGACAACTAATCCAAGGAGCTTTTCTGTGTTTTTAAAGTCCATACACCTTCACGTTACTCATTTTGATCAATCGTTTCAAATGTTTTCAGTTTGTTTCACGCTGCTTTCTCAGTGTCATAAGCTCTGGTCACAACAATTAGGACAATGAGTTAATTAGTTTAGTTCCATGTCCCTTTCCTTGGAGAACGTTCCCAGATTTGGCGTTTGACAAGCAGTACCCATGTCAGAAAAATTGGGAAATATATGATTACAAATGTTTTTTACTGTGTCTCTTGTGACTGTTTCAGATCTTCATTTGGGTGGGAAAAGACGCCAATGCCGAGGAGAAGACTGGAGCTCCAAAAATAGGTTTGTATCAGAGGCCCCGAGGACGAGACGGTGTTCGGGACAAAATATCACGTACAGGCTCCAGGCTGGATTCACTTTGTGCATCTGAGAGTTCAGGTTCAGAAAAGTATTGGTACTATCATTAGTATTAGAGTATTATGAGTATTATGAGTAAAGTGTTATGAGTACAGTTTTGGTTGTCTCCTTTTAGTTCTCTTGGAGCTTTGGAAACAAGAAGCATTTCTTTACTGAAATAGTCTTCACTACATCTACTGTGTAGCTGTGGTAGTTTTCAATAGGAATACATTTGCAGTATTTTATAATAGAACATTTAAAACTACATTGCAAAGGTGTCTGGAGTAATCCTCTCAGGCTCAAATTAAGTTTTAGTAACAGGAAAAATCTGATATTTGGGGAAAATTATCATATGGGGTAGTAATATACAGTCCTGACTTTTTTTTGAGAGACCTTCACATCCAATGTGTTCTGGGATGTTACAGATTTGCAACATTGGCCCGGTGTGGTAAATTAACACTGAAGACTTTATGTGTAGACCACTTTTCATAACAATGAAAACATAAAGCACAGTGTACCAGCTTTACAGTGGCAGAACAACATCACTTTTTCGTGTGGTTCTCCAAGAAACAATTTTTATCCTTTGTAAACAACAAAAGTACTTTGCACTTCTGGCAGGTTGTTTGTGTGTAGACATTCTTGCACAGTCTGCATCATCCACGTTTATCAGCATGGATGGGAAAAAAGGCTCCTGAGTAAAAAAAGCTCATAAAATATGGATGTGGAGTAAGTAGGTAATTGGCTAAATGCTGTTACAAATCTGCAACGTCTGCCTGGAGAGGGTTAAAAGCCAGATTAAAGCATAGTACAGTATATCCTCAGATTTGATTTACTAGTGGAAATGAGCTTCTGTGAGTGCAGTCCAGCCTCGAGCTTGGCATTAGCATGCTGTCAAACTCATTATTATAAACATTCATTGCTGTAAATAATTAGAGTGCAAGAAAATGCCTCAAACTGTTTAAGATAAACTTTGTCTGTTTTTCATATTTTAAGATAATAAAGTCCATGTTTTAATAACACCACTGCTCCTCTTCGTCCCTCAGCTAAAGAGTACGTTGACTGTGACCCCTCCGGCCGCAGAGGGACCCCCATCACCACCATCAAACAGGGGGCAGAGCCGCCCACCTTCACCGGCTGGTTCCAGGCCTGGGACGCTCACATGTGGGACACTGACCTTCTGGAGCGCATCCGGGCTCGCTTCTGAGGACACCCAGGACCACCACCCGTCTAGAGGACCACCACCCACCACCCCGTCTCCAGGACCACCACCCACCACCCGTCTCTAGGACCACCACCCACCACCCCGTCTCCAGGACCACCACCACCCCCCGTCTAGAGGACCACCACCCACCACCCCGTCTCCAGGACCACCACCCACCACCCCGTCTCCAGGACCACCACCCCGTCTCCAAGACAACCGATTTCCACTACCAGTCGATAGTTTGGACAGGCCTTTTCATTCTGTTTTTTCATGACTATTTCCATTGTAGAGAATCACTGAAGGCATCAGAACTATCAATGGACACATACACAGTGCAAAACAATCATTCATTCACTTTTTCATTTAGATTTTAGGTTTTTGAATAGCCACCCTTTGCTTGACCCTGATGCAGCACAGATGTGAAATGAAAACCATTTCAGGAGACTTCATCAAGAAGCTCAGTGAAAGAAGGATAAGGGTTTGCAGCACTGTTTACAAAGCAAAGGTAAACTTAAAGGATTTGAATATAAAATCTAAAAAAGATTTCATGAAGTAGTAGTTTCTGTAGTACGTAGTTCCATGTATATTTTACACACCGTATATCTGATGTCTTCTGTTTGTATCTAAAATGTAGTAGTAGTAAACATGAAGAAAGGGACCAATGAAAACTGTATGTCCAAACTTTTCACTGGTAATGTACCCACCCAGTCCCCACCGCCCAGCACCTACAGCCATGTTCTTTTTCTACCTGCAGTCCCAAGTGCCAAACCTCATATTTCAGTGCTTCGCGTCAGGCCAACGGTGCAGTGCGCCAAATGACACATTCTCTTTTTACTTTTTACTATGAAGTGTCCGCAGTGCTCTGTGGACTGATGCATTCAGGTGCTTCAAGACATCTCAGTATCGCTTCGTTTGCCTAGAAATGATCTTTGAGCATTAAATAGAGAAGTAGTTTCTTTTTAAAACGTAGTCGTGTTCTGACGCCTGTCCGCCATTTTATGTTTTGATATTTTTTTGCTATAATGAACCCAACTTAATGTTATTTTGTATGTTTTACCCGTAGACTATTTGTAGAGACGGACCGAGCCAAGCTGAAACTATTTGGACACTTCATTTGTGCACTTATGATATTCACTTCAAAACTATTTAAAAATATAATATTGTCGAAATTGTTAAATTGTTAAAAATACCACATACAAAAGTGTGTATACAAAAAACAACGAACTTAAGCGTTTTTCATTTCACAAGCCATAAATTATACTCACTGTTAAAGGTGCAATGCGTAGGTTTTCTGGTGAAGGGTCCGTCACCTGCTTGTCTCCATGGAGAAGTTACAGTATTGCTTTGTCTAGAATGTTCCACAGTCTGGCATTTCACTTATTTTCAAGGTTTTTAGGCTGCATTTGAATAAATATAAGACAGATACGTTTAATGACATACCGTATTTTCCGGGCTATTAGACGCGCTCTTAAGCCTCTAACCGCATCAAAAAACGTCCGCTCGCCACAATCCAGAGCGCCCCATACACACAAAGCCACTCCGGGTGTCCCAGTACGACTTCAGTAAACTGCAAAGCCGCACCACCCGCAGAACACACAAACACACACGGAGCAGACAGCGACCACACAGCGAAACACACCCACAGACACACTCATCACTCCACGCCGACGAGGAACGGAACGAAGGAACGAACTGAAAAAGCGAGTGCAATGTGCCACTTCTAGACACAACTGAACAACTGAGTCACTGTGAACACGCCGACAATCCAGTTGGTCCCAGACACACACCCTCCCTACACGCCACAACTGAACAAAGCCCAGAGTCACCGTGAACGAACAAACAAACAAAACCACTCACCCATCACACTGTTGGGTTTCCTTTAAAGTCCGGTGCGGTTTATTTGTGAAAAAAGTTAGAAAATAGACCATTTAATGACAGTGCGTCTTATAATCCAGAGCGCCTAATCGTCCATAAAATACCGTGGAACATTTTAGGAAACGCAAATAACATTTCCATTTTTTCTGGGCGTCTTTGTGCCACGAAACCAGCTGTAATTGAATAAATATAAAGTAGAGTTGTTTAATGTCATGTTGTGGAACAATGACATATCCATAGAAACAAGCAGGTGATGAAGCCCCAACCAAAAAGTTACACAGTGCATCTTTAGAGAGTAAAATGATTATTCTTCAGAGAGCTTCACAGTTTTTCCCCTTAAACAGAAGCGCATCTTTAAGTGTACAAGTGCGTTCTGAGGCTTAAAATGAAATCGGAAAGCAAATAATGCAAAGCAACTTCACTCATGTTTTAACGTTTACAGAAATATAGAATTTAAATCCAACTTTTTATTTGATATCATAGAAAACAAGTCATTAAATATTGTACGGCAGCTGTCCCGTTGTCTGTCTCTGTAGTTGCTTTCATCTTTGGTACTGAAGTGCTGTGTTTTTGCATGCCGCTTGAAGACACTCCCTCTCCAGCCTCCGCGAAGGAGCTTTGAGATCTGTGTCCGTACTTTTACTTGACCCTTGCTTTTAAATAAACCCTTTACAGTATTTGGATCAAAGTGCGTCTCGTTATTCTTTCTATCATGAGTGTTATGAATGTTACAGCTGTAGTCGTGCGTTCTGTCGGCTCTGCTCCTCGGGCGGTGCTGTTGGGGTGGAGCATCTGTTTCATTTTGAAGTAGAAGAAGAAGAAGACTTGGTTCACATTTTATTAACCTGGATTTGGGCCTAGGTATATATATTTAAAGCATACATACAGATGATAGATTCAAAACACGAATAACAGGACATACTGACTCATGTAACAGGACAGTCTGCAGACAAGACGAAACAATTCAATAAACAGAATAATAATCAAATAAAAGTAAACCATGAGTGTGTGTTTATATGTGTGTTAATAAAACATGTTGAATTTGTGAGCTCAAGAGGAGAAACGAACAAGAAGGGCAATAGAGTAAAAGAAGAAAATAAAATAAAATAAAATAAAGAGCAGACCTCCATGTTGATGTTATTGCTTTGTCTGGAATGTTCCACAGTGTGGCATTAAACTTTTCTATCTCCATGGAGACCAAATCAGACCAAGTTACAGGTCAGGTCTGTGGAGAGGCGACCCCACTCACAGTGAATGTCTGTTTTTCTAGGGATTTTTGAGCAATAAAACCATGTGTAATTGAATAAATGTAAAGCAGAGCTCTTTAATGTCACACTGTGGAACATTCCAGACAGAGCAATGCCTGGAATGCCTACGCTGCAAGGCCTCCAATAAAACAATAAAATAAACACACACAATGCAATGTTAATACAAGAAAGTACAATGCAAGAGGTCTTATGCATCTGACTGCATAAAATCATTTATTATAATGGCTTGTTTAGATTTAATGTGACGTGAGGATTAAATTATTTTGAACAAGGGTTTTATTGTTTGGCTAGTAATAAACAAGAATTATAGAACAGTTTTTTGTTGTCTTACAAAATTATTCTGTATTTTATATCTTTATAAGTTACATTTGGTAAATCTGTGTCATATTCCACCATCCACATTTGGAATGAGTCCCAAAACGTTCTAATACGGCTCCAATAAAAGAACAAATGTTCAACAGTTTCTATTTCACTGTTACAAAAGGTGCAGTTATTGGTCTCCATATTAAAATGTTTTTTCAAGAATTGTACAGGGGTAAATATCATTTAAAATTTTAAAGTGAGTTTCTTTGGCTTTAAGGGAGATTGGAAATGAGAAAAAAATTGTTCTAATTTTTTTAAATTTTCAATGATATTAACTGGAAACTCTTTAAGTACATGGATTCTTTTTAATGGGAGAGGACACAATTTGGTAGTAATAATGTTCCTTATTATTTTATTTGAGCAGTTTTTGTCTTTAAATTCAAATTCATCTATGGTGAGTAAAGGGAATTTTGGTGTAATTTTCAACATGCCACTAATTAGATTTAACAATTCTAATGGGAGAGCTTTGATGACTGTATGATATTGCTGTTTTGAGCATTGTAAATTATATTTCTTCATAAGGTTCCCTTTAGAATACCTTAAAACATGCATTCTCCTTGAGGGGCAGGTAGACTGACCCTAGTGATTATCACAGAGTGAACAGAGGAAAGTGAAGGGACAACACAAGATCTCCAGGATGCTCAGAACGACACAGCTCACACAGCCACAGCAGGCTGCACAGCAGGCCAAACAGCAGTCTGCACAGGAGCAGTCTGCACGAGAGGAGAACAGGTTTTAGAACAAACTATTTAACCACTGACAGAAAACAACTTTTGGATTCCTCTCAATATCAGACATGTACATCACAGACAAAAGTTTGGACAGTCCTTCTCATTCAGTGTCTTTTTTCCTTAAGTTTACTGCTTAAATACAAACAGAAGGCATCAAATATGTGGCACAACATATATGGAATTATGTAGCAAAGAAAAAAAGGGAATTAACCCTTTGTATTGTCAACAGAATTGCAAACCCTTCAGCTTCTTGTCAGGGTCAACACATACAAAGAGTGTGTGAAGCAGTGACTGAAGTAAAGGGTGACTATTTTGGTCTTTAATCTAAAGGTTTTGTGTTTATCTTTGTTTCCTTCACACATGAGTTCATTCATAGTTCTGATGCTTTCAGTCAGAATCTAAGGTGTAAATAATCATGAAAATGAAGAAGAAACAAACATGAGAAAGTGTGTCCAAACATTTGAACTATGGTGTGAAAAAGGGACAAAAGGAAAGCAGAACAAAAAAGAGGTGCTCTTTGGTCAAGGGACAAAAAGTACAAAAAACAAGGTACTCTCTTGGATGTTAAAATATCTTGAGCCCCAATGTGTTTCAGCCCACTGGCCTTTTTTTTTTTTACTGAATCTATAAATGTAAAGCCACTGAAACCCTGACATGAGGACACTGATTTTATTCTCTTTGATTCTTTTCTCTTCATTATTCACTGTTTTAAATGTGGTCATTTTGTATTGGTGTTAACATCGCCATCTGGTGGTGTTTTTCACTCACTGTCCCACACTGCAGAAGAGTCAGACTGCAGACCTGCACCCAGAGGACCCGACCTCACAGTCACCACCACGATGACCCCCACACACACGTCCCTCACTGTATTACAACAGTTTACTGTTTAAAGGTGACTATAAGTAACATTTCTTTAGAGCACTTTTCACAGAGATCAGCTCACAGTTGTGCTTCATCTTTAGCTTAAAATATTCCACTTTTATTTCAGACCTGATTTAGACTTGGCTTTGTCCTTGTTTAGTCCTGGTTTCATTGTAGTCCTGGCTCAGTTTCAGTGTTTCTTATCTTTAAACTCAGGTGTGGAGCCAGGAAGAGGTGAAGCTTCTTCAGAAGAAACTGGTCCTGATCAGAGAAATAAACACACTTACATACTTCTGCTTTGGTACATTTAAAGAGGGGGTCTTATGCATTATTTTTGGAGTTTGAGCCATGTTAAAATGTTGTTCCCTCATTAAAACCCTCCAAGTCATTTTCCATAAATACACAAATAGGATACAAAATAATACATCACAACTTCACAAACCTGATACAATGTGCAGAGTTTTATTAGTGAGATGCACGCCTGTTGTAGGGTTAGTGACACAATGTGGAGAACATACAGAGGGGGGACTCTGACTCAAAATGAAACTGAAAGTTGTTTAACATTTTAATAGGTTGTTTTCAGCAAATTCTGAATTTTTAAAACTATAAAAGGACCATGGTGATCTAAATACATGATAGTGGTTAGTGGTTAATTCCCCATAGAAGTAAATCCCCCTCTTTCACTTGTGTGGAATATTAAACAACTGAGCTCTCTCACCTTCAGTCACCGAAGGCTGAATACCAAGACTTGTTGTATTTGCTGCCATTTGAAAAAAATCTCCCATATACCAAAAAAATCTTCTGAAAAAGTGACTTCAGTATAATGCTGTTTTGTTGAATTTCTTAATCTTCTTGTTGAGCTGAAGTTGGCTTCTCGTCTTTATCCCTAATCAAGAAAAACATAAGAATAAACAAATCAAGACAAGTCGCCGTTCTTAAACTGTCTGATTTGTGAAAAAAGTGGAAGTGCGACCGAGTCAGTGACCACAAGTCCAAGTCAAGTCTCAAGTCCTCTGCTTTGAGCTTCAAATCATCTCAAGTCTTTAACCAAACACAGCTAGAATTTTTGCAACTGATATGCTTTTTAAACTAAATTCTATTATTTAAAGTTGCACTGTGTAACTTTTCTGAGACCAGAGACCAGATTAGCTGTGGTAGGAGATATCCGATGAGCACTGAGAGTAAAGTGACAAAATTAAAAGTGGTCCAGGAGAATATAAAGCAAAAGGGTTAAAAAAAAAAAGATCTTTAGAAAAAGAGCCAAGCATTAGTTACCAATGTGGATTACCTGAAGAATTGGCAGGGAGTGCTGGAAAAACCAGGGAAAACCAGGCTTATATGTGTACATGGATCTCAAGTGTAAGTTGGAGACAGAGTGCAGCTGCTGTGGGCTGAGTGACTCCTCCCAGGTGAGGGAGAAAGAGAGAAACTAGAGGATCATGACTCTGAAAACAAACTGGACATATGCAAACTATTATTACTAAATATGATAAAATTTTCCATATCAGGCCAATACCATGTGAAGAGAATATCATTCTATTCCATTCCATTTTCGTTCGCTTATCCAGGGTCAGGTCGCGGGGGCAGCAGTCCGAGAAGGGCCTCCCAGATATCCCTCTCCACGCACACGTCCTCCAGCTCCTCCGGGGGGATCCTGAGGTGTTCGCAGGCCAGTCCAGAGACATAGTCCCTCCAGTGTGTCCTGGGTCTTCCCCGGGGCCTCCTCCTGGTGGGACATGCCCGGAAAACCTCCTGAGGAAGGCGTCCAGGAGGCATCCGGAACAGATGCCTGAGCCACCTCAACTGGCTCCTCTCGACGTGGAGGAGCAGCGACTCTACTCCGAGCTCCTCCCGTGTGACTGAGCTCCTCACCCTATCTCTAAGGGAGCGCCCAGCCACCCTGCGGAGGAAACCCATTTCGGAGGCTTGTATCCGCGATCTCGTCCTTTCGGTCACTACCCAGAGCTCATGACCAGAGGTGAGAGTGAGAACGTAGACTGACCGATAAATCGAGAGCTTCGCCTTTAGGCTAAGCTCCCTCTTCACCACAACGGTCCGATACAGCGACTGCATCCAATTTTAGCACTGATATTAAGACTATTTTTTATTTATTTTTAAAATTTACAAAAAATTTAAACTCCTCAAAATTTCCTCAACCTAATATTTATGAAAATGTTTGGCTGTCTACAAGAAAGAGAGAAAGGAGATGAAGCAGCCAGAAAAGATCCAATCACTCAAATCCACATTTATTTCAAAAGTACATTTAAAAGAGCTTACCAAAGTGTTAAACAATAAAGGTAGCGTTTGCAATGAAAGAAAACCTGGAATGAGCCTCTTTTGTCAGTTCAGAGTTTGGAGTATAAAACTTTGTCAAGATCTGGCAATAGTGGAGCTGTTAAGGACCAAAACAGTTTGCTTTTATGGTACAAGCATGAAACTTTGCAAGATTAGTAACACCCCCAGGACTAATATTTCTGGATATGGAACCAAGTCTAACTCAACACTGGAGCTGAGAACTGCACACGTCACAAAATGGACCACATGAAAACAAGACTGGCATAAAAACCACTGCATCCCTTTCTTATTGTCTAATTTGCTTAGTTATCTATTTTGTAATGTTTAACAACTATTTTTTCTAAACTCCAAAGCTTTAAGGAGGTCACATGACCATTTTCCTTGAGAATGAAAGGGTTGTGTTGGTTCCCTGTGGCTGAAATCCAAATAAATACTCTTCTGCCATCAGTTAAGTGTTTCCCAACCTAAGCCTAGGCAGCAAGCTTAACATCAAAATGGTCCCAGAAAAGACAGGATGCAGCTTTATGTCTCAAGAAGACCATTTATCCTTTTTTGTAAAACTGTAAAACAGATACTGTTAAAGAATCACTGGTCGGACCCAAATACGCAGAGGGAAAAAAAGTATTTTATTTACAAAAATAGTCTTGGCGGGGGGATAGATTCCAGGGGAGGCAGGACGGGGCCAGGTTGGCTGTAGATGGGAGGTCTGTGGAGATGGAGGCTGACCGGAGGCTTACAGAAACCGGTGGTAACGGGATGAGGCTGGCTCCAAAACGGAAGAACTGGGGAAAAGATAAAAGAAAACAGGTAAAAGTCAAAATCTTCAAAAATGCTCAAAAACACAAAAAGCCTGAGTTGTTCACCACTTGGTTGATGGAACAATCTGGCACTGGAGAGCAGGTCAGCAGGTCTTTTATTGCAGGAGATGATTACTTGATGAGGATCAGGAGTGGAGCTCAGCAGGTGAGTGACTGGGGTCCGCCCAGGAAAAAACAAATAAGGAGAGAAGGAGCAGGGAAGGGAGGGGTAGGAGGGGCAGGATGAAACCCTCACAGATACAAGAAATACTTCAGTATTTGTATAAATGTACAAGGATTAGCATTAACACTTCCAAAACCGTTACTAACTTGTCTTGCGCTACAGGTGGAGGCCGCTAGATGGCGCTGCCACGCATAAACTAATTAAAGAAGAAGAACGAAAAAGTGAAGTTATAGTGACAAATTCTCCCTCTACTGGAGAAACAGGGGATAACACTAACACTGTACACAAACCCAAACCAACAGAATTCAATTAATGAAATGAGGGACAGAATAAATACAATATTTTATCTTTCAAAGCAATATTTTTTTGGGTTTTGATAACAAAACCATTTAACCATCTCCAAAGATCTGTAAGAGCCATATCATATTTCATAATGATAATTAAATGCTACATGTAAGACAGAGATCTACCTTAAATCAGTAAACTTATTCAAAGTGTTCCTCAGTGCAGCTGCCGCCACATTGGCATGATTCTGTACATGCCAAATTTATCTTTGCACACTTGCATCACCCAGCACAGGTTACTGCATCCACACTTGATAAGTTCACAGCACGTGTCCTTTGCTGGGAGAGTGTGGTCCACAATGGTAACCAGTGACTGCATCACGCTTCCATCCCCAGTCTGCAGGACTGGGCAGATCTGATGTTTTAAAATACTAAAATACAGTACTTTTAATCTTTCACTGTATGGCATGAAACATATGAGTCTTGTGTTTATTCAGTTAAGGATCGAAAATGTGTTTATTGCTCAAATACCTAAAATGCTACTCTTACATTTAGCAGGGTGTCTTGCTTGTCACCAGGGAGATGGATAAGGTTAAAGTCATACTGTGAAAGCAAAGCAACAACATCTCCATGGAGACAAGCAGGTATCTTACCTTCCACTGGAAATGTTACATTGTTCATCTTTAAAGATTTTAAATTGCATTGTCCTTTTGCATAGCCTGTATATCTCACATTATGGGAAGAAAAAAATGCATTATTTCAGTAGTTTAAGCCATTTGTTTTCAACATTTGAAGCTAAAACATAGTAAATTTGTGGTCTTAATAATGGGTTTATATTTTTATTACAATCCATATGTCACTGCAGTACAGGTGTGAACAGAGTGAACAGGTGATCTTGATGTTGATCTTGATGCACAAAATTGTTGTTTGTTTTAAATGGGTTGTTACTTTCGTACTTGGTGAGGGTGGCCAGGCATTCACAAAAAGTCTTATAGCACCAGGCACTGAAAGCCTTACAGCAGTTGGCACAGCATCCTGCACAAGAGGAAAACATGTTTTATAACAAACTATTCAAGCACTCACAGAAAACACCTTTTGCATCCCTACAGATATCAGACAATACTGTATGTGAACATGGTGTTGGGAAGGTAAGGTACACTTTATTGTCCCCTTAGAGAAATTTGTCCTCGGCATTTGACCCATCAATAATGAAAGGACCATCCATATACAAAAAAGACTTATACAGCTAAAATGCCTTAAAGTTGAAGGCTGTATCAAGTGGTGGTTTGAATATTGTTTAATGAAGTTACACATTGAGTTGAAGCTTAAACACTGAGATCTTATTTGTTGAATAGTACCATTGTGTTTCCTATATAATGGGTAACCTATGTGCTTCTAAGCAAATTCCTTTGCAGAAGTGGGACTGTGGAGAAAACCAGATGGCTTATCTAAACAGACTTGGTGTGATTTACAATGGTTTGGAGGGGGTTGTCACTTTCCCCTAAGAAGAAATGCTGACACTTCAAGGTGACGATTCAAGGCGGGAACCTGCTCAACATATTATATGCATATTCATATGGATGTTTATAAAAACTGGGTTGAAGTATTCAGAGGAGTTAGATGCCTGATGTAAGCCCTCTGTAACTTTGTAGGCTGTTAGGGACAACGATCTGACCCAGAGCTCTGTATTAGAATTGTATTGTCAGGGGAATAAATTTTTGTAATTTAAATGGATTGAGTCTAGTAATTTTTGATAGAACACGCCTAACAAAGTGCATATGACAAGTTTGACACACAGAGAGATATACTTTATTGATCTTGAGGGAAATTCAATTTAAGTGCAACAAAGTGTTTCATTCCACTACACGTTGCTTTTGCGTCTCTGTCAAATGCAAGTAGTCTATTTTTTCACTAAAACATAGTTAACATAATTTAATAATAAATTTGCTTTAAATTCAATTTTAGTCAAGTTTATTATTTTACTTCCTGGTTGGATACTTGCATACTGAGTGGTAATTCCATAACTATTTTTTAGCAGCCAAAAATGGGACAAAAATTACACAATAGTTCTGATTAGACAAATACAGTGACAAACACCTAGGATATATTTAGTTAAATTAATGTTGAAACGGTCAGAGAAAGTGTGTGTGCAAATTGTCTCTGCATTTTAGATGGAATTTTTGGTGTTTATTCCTAAAATCTAACCAGTAGTGGTCAATAGGGGGTTAGTGGACCTAGTGTCAGAGTTAACATTCAGTGCTTAATCAACATCAGTCATCAAAATACACAAGACACAAACAGTTGAATTAATTCTGCCACTTGCAAGGGGAAGAGGAGGGAGGACTCCACTGATCTAATCGTGTTCCTGCCTGTAGTCCTTCTCTCTGTCTCTCTCTTGGTGTCAGCTTTTTATTCATTTATCACACCCACAGTTACACAGTCACATGATATGCACAGTTGTATAGGTCAAGAGGGTATGCTCTGTCTAACATTTGTACAGCGTTACCTTTCTCCAGTCTCGGGGTAGACGGTTGCACGCTCCTCCACAAGATACCACATGTTTAACCACAACTGTCCCCTCAGACCCCACAGCCCCCTCCACTCTCACTGAATCACACTTCAACATTTAGGCACTTCCTGTTTTACAGCAGACGCTTCTAACAATAACACTGTTGAGCAGAACATTTGTTTCAGCTTTGATAACATTAATAGCATATATATATATATATATATATATATATATATATATATATATATATATATATATATATATATATATACACATTTTATTCTCCCATTTCCCTCCTGTTTATCAAAGATGAACACCAAATTCTCATAATCAGACACATACATTTCCCTTGTGGGGCTTTATGTACATTCTTCATTTTCATAGTGACTTCACCTTTTTACACTCAGAGGTTACTTAATGTAAGAGTTTTAACCTTAGCAGTTGCATGGTTATATAGTTCATCAAGATTGGTGTCATCATGTTCCTGATTTAAGGCCTGATACTCTTCACTGAGCATCAACAGTTTTAGTAATGAGACGAGTGGTCAGCTCACTAATGCAGGGGAGTATGCAAGTCACAGCCAAGCAAAGTATGTGAAAAGTCATCTGTTCTTTTTCAGTATAAGTATGGTCCCTATGGTGTATAATCTTCCCATTACACTCATTGGAGGAGCACATAGTCTGGTTAATAATGCCATTGTTTGTTTGTTGTTTAATTTGTTGCAGTTGTTTGAATTGCTGCAGTTCCCACCAGATGAGCGAAAATATAAAGATGATTGTCACTATTAGGATGACCAAACGTCCGTTTTTCCCTGGACATGTCTGTATTTTACGTCCTGTCCGGGGCGTCCGTTTTTTTTTAATAAAGTGGTGCAAATGTCCGGGTTTTCAGTACCGTTCATTGGGGGCATTAAACTGAGCGTCTCTTGTAGCGTCTGTGACTCAGAAGGAGCGAGACACAAACAGTCGGTCAGTCTGCAACATGCTGAAGCACAAATGCACATTTAACAATGACTTGTACAAGAAATACCAGGCTTTTTGTCCCAGTCGGGACAAGTGTGAGTCCATGTGCACAGGTTGTGAGGTGAGAGTACAGTGTCCCTTGTTTATTGTGGGAGTTACGTTCTAAAAATAACCCGCGATAGGTGAAATCCACAAAGTATCAACTTTATATTTTACAATTATTATATCTGTGTTAAGTCTGTAAAACCCCTCAGCACAAACTTTATACACTTTTCTTAGACAGGACAGGAGCAACCCTTTTTACTTCCTTCTTAAAACTTGTTGCTGCTGTCGTCCTTGTGTTATTTTCCTCCTTTATGTAACAAACTGAAGATTCATTTATTCCATAATGGAGCCCAACAGAGCAGAGTCCCACACGGGTCCATTTTTGGAGACCCACAGTACAACACCGCATCTGCCAGGACAGGACCGCACCCGCCCGTTAACCCGAGATTATATCAGACTTTTGCGCTGCCTACACCACAGACTGAACCAAGACCAAACCAGGACTAACCCAGGACTGATTCCAGGACTGAAGAGGAGGACTAATCCACGACTGAACTAGGACTAAAACAGGACTAAACCAGGACTAAAGCAGAACTGAAACAGGACTGAGTGTCAGGACGGGCTCGGAGGTGACCACAGGAGAAAGGACTGG
Organism: Boleophthalmus pectinirostris; assembly: GCF_026225935.1. Classification (NCBI taxonomy): domain Eukaryota; kingdom Metazoa; phylum Chordata; class Actinopteri; order Gobiiformes; family Gobiidae; genus Boleophthalmus; species Boleophthalmus pectinirostris. The sequence goes on from NW_026571095.1 coordinate 4,409,196, forward strand.
TTCAGCTCCGTACCTCACGGAGTTAAACACGGCAGTTGCCCGATCGCGCTTTGCAGACAAACTGCTCGGCGTTTTCTCTCTTAAGTCCAAGATTAGTCCTGGTTTAGACCTGGTTTAGTCCTGACCCACCCGTGTGTAATTACTACCCGCCTGTAATACACAATACGCTGTAAAAAATCGCACCCCCCCAAAGGTGTCCGGGTTTTCACAAACGGAAATATGGTCACCCTAGTCACTATCAAAGTTGTAGTACAGGCGGCACACTTCATGTGATGCGGTCAGATTTTTCCCAGCATTGCGATAACAATTGTCACTTCGCTCTCAGGAAGGAGAGGTTACAAAGATACTTCCGTAATGCTGAGCGGTACCCCTTCTTCCCAGACATGGTTTCTCAGACCATTGAGACAAGTAGGACTCTAAATGTCCCATCCCCCTTTGTAGTCTGACTTCCCTTACTCAGTGATGGAACTATCTCCGCTCAGACGTCTTAGTTTGCAGTGACAGGTGGATCCACGTGGACTTTTCTGCAACTTTCACTGCGGTGGGAGTGGCTAGCTGGACCTCGAAGGGACCTTCTCACCGTGGACTGGACCGGCACTTTCTCTTTATCGCCTTTGTGAAGACCCAATCTCCTGGTTTGACCGGTTTGTCCTGCAGAGATCAGGGTTCATCCGACAGATTATTTGTTTCATGGCATTCTTTAGTTTGTAACATCTGTCTCATATAATCCGCTAATGTTTTGTCATCATCCGGAGAACACTTAAGAGTTTTGTCTAGATCAGACAATCTATATGGCCGTCCATACAGTATCTCAAATGGGGTTAAACCTGACCCTCCTGCTGGTATTATGTGCATGTTCAGTTGGACTAAGTCTACACAGTCTGGCCATGGTCGACTGGTTTCTTCCATGCACTTTCTTAATTTAGTTTTTATAGTCCCTTTAGTTCTCTCTACCAATCCTGCACTTTGGGGGTGGTAACTGCAATGCCTTTTTAACTCTATGCCTATGTTTTCCGCTACTTTTTCTATGACTTGGTTTACAATGTGTGTCCCATTATCACTTCTAATAATTTGTGGAAGGAGTTTCTTTGCCTTCGAGGTCAGTGTGACACAGCAGAATGTATCATGTTTATAGTGGACCTTATCTTCCGCCCATTGTACGAGCTTATTGTTCAGTTTAGTTTTGGGCGTTCGGGGGAAGGTCCAGTGACCAGAATAATACAGTGGTTCCGTTTTACTCTCCAATACCAATATGTCTTGTGGTTGACAGCTTCTCACAGTCATTCCACCGTATCTCTTTGGAAGTATCCTTAATCCTAAAAGAACCATGGCTTCCCTTCCTAACAAATTATACGGGCAATTGGGAGCCACAACCACGGGTAAATGCCTAACCCTGCCTGTTTCTTCATCACATATTGTCACCGGCTCACAAAAGCTACGTTCAGACTGCAGGGCTTAATGCTCAATTCCAATTTTTTTGTGAAATCTGATGTTTTTGCGAGGTCGTTCACATTTCCAAGTTAAATGTGACTTGTATGTGACTCCAGTGTGAACGTTAAATGGCCCGAAAGTGTCCCACATGTGACACTGGAGACACGACGACATCAACCGCAGCGAGCGTGCTCTGTGTTTATGGAAATTGTCCAAACATGGACGCAGCATCGAGCACCTGGAGATTTTAAAGTTCCTCTCGTACCGGAGCCAGAACATGAACAACTTACTTGTTTTAAGGAGGAGATTGAGAAGGAGAAGGACGAGGTTTTTGGCCGTGGTGTTTTGTGGGACAGTCCATTTAAAGGAACGTGTGGATATGGAGACGTAGCCAAGAGTGGTGAGTGGTGATGTGCTTCACTTCAGTGACACGGAGTTCATTAACAATTTTCTCCTACTTCAGCTCAGAATAGTGACGTTTGTGGCTTGTTGATAATGTGTAGGTGGATGAATGCACTTTGGCCGTTCAGACTAAAGTCACATGTCAAAAGATCAGATATGTATCGGTTTCAGGAGCACATATCCAAGTGTCCTGGGTCACATTTGAAAAAAATCGGATCTGTGTTGTTCAGACTGTCATTAAAAGATCAGATACAGGAACATAGGGGCCAAAAAATCGGATTTGGGTCACTTCAGGCTGCAGGGTGAACGCAGCCTTATGATTGCCACATTTGTCGATCTTATCCTGATATTACTTTTTGAGAGTCTTATGCCTTCTTGGCTTTGTACTACTGTTCTGTCAGCTCCAATGTCACAGAGAAAGGTGACGGGCTGATCATGTGAGTGTTTTTTCTAGTTTATTTTCGGGGTCAAAATCTGAAAGGCCAAGTAGTTCATCGCTCATTTGAACTTCTTGCTCTAATTCTGTTGCATCTCATTTTGAATCATCCCAGTCACATGAGGTTACTTTGCTTTCCTCTGTCTCCCAGTTCTCACACTCTGCTTCCTCTTTCCTTTCTCTGTTCTCCTTCACTGTCAGTATCATTGTTTTGTTCTCGTCTCCTCCCTTTCCTCTGCCTGCACTCTCTAGCCCAGTGTCCTGTTTTCCACATACAAAACATTCATCACTACCAGCTTTAATCTTTTTATTTCATCCTTCTTTTTGATACCTCCCTTTACCAAGTCCTGATCCTCGTCCTGTCACTTTTGACCTATTTCCCTTGTTAGCTACACACCAGGGTGCCATCTTAGAATATCTCATCTTCCTTTTTCTTCTTTTTGTCTTTAGTGACGGTTTCAGTGTGTACAGCATTAGTTGTGAATTCCGTCAATGTGGCCAAGGGCATGTTGACGAAGTGTTTATCCAGATAAACTCTTATTTCTGGCCTTAAGCCCTGATATACAGCTGATTTTAGTTGTTGTTGATATGCTCCCTGTTCATCTGCATCTTCTCTAAGTCCACTGTGACTTTCAAAAATGTCCTTCATTCTAGCCCTAAATGTGGCCACATCCTCATCTTCTTTTTGTTTTGTTTGATTTATTATAGAAAAATTAGGTTTCCACCAATCTATTTAATAGTTGAGTCATTGGGACTACTGCACCATGGGCGACTGGAGCATTAGCACCCATTGGGCTCCAGTTCCCCTTAACTCGTCTCCAGTGTAGCCCGAGAGTCCTCATTAGTACCTGTTGTACTTCTACACCATTTAAATGGTAGTTTTCCTGCATTTCCAATACTTCATCTCTGAATTTCTCAGGGTTAGTTTTGTATGAGCTTAATCCCTCAGTTACCTTTTTAACATCATCCATGGTCCAAGTCCTATATCCCAACATAGTGGGGTTCTCCTGAGCACCATGAGGGTTTGGGGCCTCTGTCAGCAGGCATATTTCTTCGGTTGCTAATTGCATCTGTTGAGTTTTGTCTTGTTTTGGACTGAATGTTTTTCCCATTGTCCTACTCCATGGGTCACTTTCCCCTGTCTGTGACTGGGTCCTATAGGGACCTTTCGCTTCCTCTAAATCTGCCATGGGGTACTCTGCAAATGGATTGGTGGATTTTGTGGGTACACCGCCTGCCGCCCCTAAATTTTCCTTGTCATGGTAAGGAGGGGGATGGCCCTCATTTTGATTTGCTACTTGACCTGGCTGCTCCTGACCTTGAGGGAGTTGGGCAGGAGGTGCGTTGGGCCGGGGCCTTCGTATCACGCAGGCTTCATTATCTTCCTTTAACTCTACTGGGCAGAGAATGCCCTTTTGACTTTTCTTTTCCTGTCTCTTTTTTGCCATACTTAACCACTTATTGGCAGCATGCAACTCAGAGTCATGATTTTTCCTATTCTTTAACCTATGTCGGAGTTGAATTTGTCTTACTAAATTTTCACAAAGTGTTACCGATAATTTGCCTGGAAATTTATATTTCTTTTCCCACTTTTTTAAATATTTGGTCAACTTTGGATCCACTGATTGGACCCATTTTGCATCACCTTCCAATGTTGGGTCGTATTGGATTTTATTCTGCTTACAACAACAGTTTCCCACGTTATTATGTTATTGCGGTCAGAATGTTCAGAGAATGACTCTTATGGACCGTAGTACATTTCCTATGAGGCAAGCTCCTAGGCTGACCCAGTAGGATCAGTCTGGCCATGTACTCGGGGTTACTTCCCGGAAATGTAGAACGTTTTAGACTCTGGTTCTTTCCCACCTAGGCCTTAATGAGAAGTATCCAAGTCTACTTCAACAGACAGGAGGTTTATTCAATCTGGTCATTTTGTATTGGTGTTAACACTGCCACCTAGTGGTGTTTTTGACTCACTGTCCCACACTGCCCTGACAGAAGAGTCAGACTGCAGACCTGCACCCAGAGGACCCAACCTCACAGTCACGACCACGATGAGCCCCACACACGTGTGTATTACAACTGTATTACCACAGTTGACTGTTTAAAAAACTAACTAATAATTGGATTTATAGAAAGCCTTTCATGACACCCAAAGTGTTTAGAGTGCATCAGTCTTCTACTCCACACTCAATGGTGGTAAGTTAGTATTGTAGCCACAGCTGCCCTGGGGCAGACTGATAGAAAACCCACCACACACACACACACACACACACACACACACACACACACACACACACACACACACACACACACACACACACACACACACACACACACACACACACACACACACACACTCCAGGGGGCAGAGTGCAAAAAACAAAACAAAACATGTCTCGTGGGATAAACTGTTGATGTGGCGAGGTGTGGATGGTTGAGCCAGGCATTCACAAAAAGTCTTATAGCACCAGGCACTGAAAGTCTTACAGCAGTTGGCACAGCATCCTGCACAAGAGGAAAACATGTTTTATAACAAACTATTCAAGCACTCACAGAAAACACCTTTTGCATCCCTACAGATATCAGACAATACTGTATGTGAACATGGTGTTGGGAAGGTAAGGTACACTTTATTGTCCCCTTAGAGAAATTTGTCCTCTGCATTTGACCCATCAATAATGAATCCATATACAAAAAAAAAAGCTTATAAATTTAAAATGCCTTAAAGTGCATATGACAAGTTTAACACAGAGAGAAATACTTTATTGATCTTGAGGGAAATTCAATTTAACTGCAACAAACTGTTGCAGTTTTGCTGCAACATTTCCACTACACGTTGCTTTTGTGTCTCTGTCAAATGCAAGTAGTCTATTTTTTCACAAAATTCTAGTGAAGTTTATAATTTTACTTCCTGGTTGGATACTTGCAACAGATATAACATACTGAGTGGTAATTCCATAACTATTTTTTAGCAGCCAAAAATGGAACAAAACTTGTTTAAATTACACAATAGTTCTGATTAGACAAAAACTGTGACAAACACCTAGGATATATTTAGTTAAATTAATGTTGAAACTGTCAGAGAAAGTGTATGTGCAAATTGTCTCTGCATTTTTGATGGAATTTTTGGTGTTTATTCCTAAAAACTAACCAGTAGTGGCTGGTCAAGGTTAGGTTGACCTAGATAAAAAAGTAACATTTATTTATAGAGCACCTTTCACAGAGATCAGCTCACAAGGTGCTTTACAGATTTAAAATATTCTACTTTTATTTCAGACCTGATTTAGACTTGGCTTTGTCCTTGTTTAGTCCTGGTTTCATTGTAGTCCTGGCTCAGTTTCAATGTTTCTTACCTTTAAACTCAGGTGTGGAGCCAGGAAGAAGTGGAGTTCCTTCAGAAGACTCTGGTCCTGATCAGAGAAATAAACACACTTACATACTTCTGCTTTGGTACATTTAAAGAGGGGGTCTTATGCATTATTTTTGGAGTTTGAGCCATGTTAAAATGTTGTTTCCTCATTAAAACCCTCCTTACAGTTAGAATGATCCTGCTCACAAGCCAAGTCATTTTCCATAAATACACAAATAGGATACAAAATAATACATCACAACTTCACAAACCTGATACAATGTGCAGAGTTTTATTAGTGAGATACACGCCTGTTGTAGGGTTAGTGACACAATGTGGAGAACATACAGAGGGGGGACTCTGACTCAAAATGAAACTGAAAGTTGTTTCACATTTTAATAGGTTGTTTTCAGCAAATTCTGAATTTTTAAAACTATAAAAGGACCATGGTGATCTAAATACATGATAGTGGTTAGTGGTTAATTCCCCATAGAAGTAAATCCCCCTCTTTCACTTGTGTGGAATATTAAACAACTGAGCTCTCTCACCTTCAGTCACCGAAGGCTGAATACCAAGACTTGTTGTATTTGCTGCCATTTGAAAAAAATCTCCCATATACCAAAAAAATCTTCTGAAAAAGTGACTTCAGTATAATGCTGTTTTTTTGAATTTCTTAATCTTCTTGTTGAGCTGAAGTTGGCTTCTCGTCTTTATCCCTAATCAAGAAAAACATAAGAATAAACAAATCAAGACAAGTCGCCGTTCTTAAACTGTCTGATTTGTGAAAAAAGTGGAAGTGCGACCGAGTCAGTGACCACAAGTCCAAGTCAAGTCTCAAGTCCTCTGCTTTGAGCTTCAAATCATCTCAAGTCTTTAACCAAACACAGCTAGAATTTTTGCAACTGATATGCTTTTTAAACCAAATTCTATTATTTAAAGTTGCACTGTGTAACTTTTCTGAGACCAGAGACCAGATTAGCTGTGGTAGGAGATATCCGATGAGCACTGAGAGTAAAGTGACAAAATTAAAAGTGGTCCAGGAGAATATAAAGCAAAAGGGTTAAAAAAAAAAAGATCTTTAGAAAAAGAGCCAAGCATTAGTTACCAATGTGGATTACCTGAAGAATTGGCAGGGAGTGCTGGAAAAACCAGGGAAAACCAGGCTTCTATGTGTACATGGATCTCAAGTGTAAGTTGGAGACAGAGTGCAGCTGCTGTGGGCTGAGTGACTCCTCCCAGGTGAGGGAGAAAGAGAGAAACTAGAGGATCATGACTCTGAAAACAAACTGGACATATGCAAACTATTATTACTAGAGATGTAACAATAACCAAAATATCATGATATTGTATCGTCAGAGTTCTCACAGTAATATCGTGGACCATCACAATATATCGAATTACAAGTCTCTTTGCTTAAATGAAGAGTTATGGTGCAGCAACAGCTAAAAAAAAAGACAGAGGGAACTACATTGACCATGATGCTTTGCTCCATTTCAGTGCAGATGACAAGAAGAAATAACAGTTCTAACACTTTTAAGTCTTAGTTCTTTGGATTAAGTCTTGTCAAGGCATTTTAAGAGGAAAAGTAACATATTAAAAGTTTTGTTCGCCTCCACAAAATATCATAATAAATATTGCACTGTGAGATGTATATCGTGAAAATATCGCACTGAGAGATTTGGATATTGTTACATTTCTAATCGTGAACCTCTCCACCATATCATGAGTTTTCCTACGATATCACAATAAATATTGTACTGTGAGGTTCATACCGTGATGATATTGTATCGTGAGACTTGGATATCTTTACAGCCCTATATTATTGCTAAATGTTATACATTTTTCCATATCAGGCCAGTACCATGTGAAGAGAATCTCCTACAGGCCACTTTAAGCACTGATATTAAGACTATTTTTCAAGTCCTTGAAATATATATTTTTTATTTTATTTTACAAAAACTGAAAACTCCTCAAAATTTCCTCAGCCTAATATTTATGAAAATGTTTGGCTGTCTACAAAAAAGAGAGAAAGGAGATGAAGCAGCCAGAAAAGATCCGATCACTCAAATCCACATTTATTTCAAAAGTACATTTAAAAGAGCTTACCAAAGTGTTAAACAATAAAGGTAGCATTTGCAATGAAAGAAAACCTGGAATGAACCTCTTTTCTCATTTTACTTTAGAGGATAAAGTTTTGTCAAGATCTGGTAACCTTTTCTAGATCATTTTCCAAAATATAATAAGGTCAACTTTTTGATATGCCACCTCACATTTATTTAGATTCTGGTCTCAGCCTTTATATTGCAGTGCAGATTTGTTTCTGCTTTTCTGCCCTTGTACAAGTAAATGTTTTGTTTTTGTCATATCAGAAAAATAAAAATAAAACTCTTGTCTTGTGTTTGACCCACTTGTACCAAATGGAGGAATATCCCTGTAACGTAACTGAGTATTTTGGTCTTAAAATGTTCGTTTTAACCTGCTCTACATGATCCTGGTGTTTTTATTTTGCTATTTTATCCCTAAATAAATTCCTGTTCCTAATATGGAACTCAACTGGAACTAAGGCTGCTAGCATCATGAGCTTCATTTGACTGGAGCCTAAAGCTGTATGTGACGTCACACTCACTTAGTCCACTTCTTTATACAGTCTATTACACCTAGTGCTTTACAGTGTTGAGCAACTTGAATGAATGTGAGATGATGCAGAGAGGACCCACCACTCCAACAGCACCAGTCAAAGGACAAGCTGTAACTTACATACATATTTTACTATTGTACACACATTTAATTTAATATTCAATGATTTTATTACAACTGTACTGGCAGCAACACTTAAAAACGGAGAATACAGACAAAATAAATGCACTATATGGGTGGTTATATTTGGATAAGGAAGAAAGACTTTACAAGTTTTTTTTTTTATTAGAACAGGTTCACCATTTTCTGTAAGCAATTCAATGTGATTGGCAGCCACCACCTCAGATTAAAGAAAAGGAAGTTGTTGAATTTAGTGAGACATGGGGGGATGGACTCTGTAAAGTTATGATCATAGATAACACCAAATCATATTTAGTATTTTAACTTATTGCGATGAAACCCACACCGCAAAAAATCTTTCTTTGCAATGTAAATTTAACTTTTCATGTAAGGCTGGCCGATAAATGCATTGTGATCTCGTCCCTGTGACAATCTGATATTTTTGGTAATCTCAGCTTTTCTGTTTAATGTAAAATGTTCAAAAACAGACACTTTCCGTCACCCTCTCCTCCCATTGATCAGCCTCCATCATGCTCTGAGTGATTGACAGGCAGACGCAACCAATCACAGTGAATAGTTAAAACAGCAGAAAACTTTAGTTAAAGACTTAAAGACTTATATAAAAGGTAATGAACATGCGTGATAAAATCAAAATCGTGATCTGATTTTAACATAGAACCCACCCTCATTTTCACTTATCATCATGAAAAATGTTGAACTTTCTCCAAATAAGTGAAACAATCTACCAGGGTCTACAGGAGGACAACCAAAAGTGGGACAAATGGACAGACCCTAGTCATCATTACAGAAATATGAACTGAGTGAACCGAGGCAATCTGAACACTCTGAACAGTATGAACTGAGTGAACTGAAGAACCGGCTCAAGACCTTCATGCATCTCGCGAGGCAAATGACCAGGCAGCCACAGAAGCGCTTACAGCAGCAGGCCAAATGGCAGCCTGCACAAGAACAGAAAATATTTAGAACAAACTACTGACAGAAAACAACTTTTGGATTCCTCCCAATATCAGACATGTACATAACAGACAAAAGTTTGGACAGTCCTTCTCATTCAGTTTCTTTATGTTTTCTTTATCTTTACTGCTTTATACAATTTTGATACATACATCAAATATATGGCACAAGATAAAAGTCCTCTTTAGTCAAAGAATCATCAATGTACAAAAAGTACAACAAACAATGTGTTTCAGCCTACTGGCCTTTTTAACTGGATCTACAAATGTCAGATATTAACATTTCTATATAGTGGTGTTTTTGACTCACTGTCCACACCTCCTGTCTGAAGAGTCAGGCTGCAGACCTCCACCCAGAGGACCCAACCTCACAGTCAGTACCAGGAGACATGTCCCACAGACATGTCCCACACTATATTACAGTAGTTTACTGTTTAAGAGTGACTTACTTTCATGTTCACTTTTTTTTTTTTTTTACTTAGTAAGTAAGAAATATTTATTTATTGAGCACTATTCACAGAGATCAGCTAATCTATAAAGCAGCTCATGGTGCTTGGTTTACATCTTAAAAATATTCCACTTTTGTTTCAGACCTGATTTAGACTTAGCTTAATCTGGGTTTCATTGTAGTCCTGGCTCAGTTTCAGTGTTTCTTACCTTGCTCCATGCTCTCAGACTCATGTGTGGAGCCAGGAAGAAGTGGAGCTCCTTCTGAAGAATCTGCAAAAAATTATGCAAAATCGACTTTTTGGAGTATAAGCCATGTTAAAATGTTATTCCCTCATCAAAAACATGCCTGAAGTGGTTTTCTATGTCATCCATGCATGTTTTTTAATATTTTAGAGATCTCTTCTGGGCCCTATTCAAACCCTCCCTACAGTTAGCAGTACAATCCTGTCCAATACTCAGCCCACAAACCTATGTCACTTATGCGCCAGCATGACAGTTTTCCATAAATATACAAAAAACAATATTGATCCCTTGTGGATCAATAAAGTCTAAGTCGAAGTGTAAAAACAGGATACAAAACTGTACACTACAACTTCACAAACCTGATACACTGTGCAGAGTTTTATTAGTGACATGCATGCCTGTTGTTGGGGGAGTGACACAATGTGAAGAACAAACGGAGGGGGGGAAAGTGAAAGTTGTTTAACAATTTAATACATTATTTTCAGCAAATACTTTTATAATAATTTATAATTTACTTTATAATTTTTAAAACAATAAAAAGACCATGGTGAACTAAATTCATGATAGTGGTTAGTGGTTAATACCCCATAGAAGTAAATCCCCCTCTTTAAATTATGTGGAATATTAAACAACTCTCTCACCTTCAGTCACCAAAGGCTGAATACCAACACTTGTTCCTGCCATTTGAAAGAAAAAAAATCTCCCATATACCAAAAAAAAAAAAAAAAAAAATCTGAAAATGTGATTTTAACATTAAAAATGTAGAAAAGAAAAACTGTAGAATGTCTTAATCTTCTTGTTGAGCTGAAGTTGGCTTCTTCCTGAGAGCTGCTGTTATAGCGCCGTCTTTATCTTTAATCAAGAAAAACATAAGAATAAACAAGTCAACACAAGTCGCGGTTCTTAAACTGTCTGGTTTGTAGAAAAGGTGGAAGTGGGACCGAGTTAGTAGCACCAGGCACGGAAAGTCTTACAGCAGTTGGCACAGCATCCTGCACAAGAGGAAAACAGGTTTTAGAACAAACTATTCAACCACAGAAAACACCTTTTGCATCCCTACAGATATCAGACAATACTGTATGTGAACATGGTGTTGGGAAGGTAAGGTACACTTTATTGTCCCCTTAGAGAAATTTGTCCTCTGCATTTGACCCATCAATAATGACAAAAAAAGCTTATAAATTTAAATGAACACTCAGTATGTTATAACTATTTTCTAGCAACCATGGTGTTGAAATGGGACAAAACTTGTTTAAATTACACAATAGTTCTGATTAGACAAAAACTGTGACAAACACCTAGGATATATTTAGTTAAATTAATGTTGAAACTGTCAGAGAAAGTGTATGTGTAAATTGTCTCTGCATTTTAGATGGAATTTTTGGTGTTTATTCCTAAAAACTAACCAGTAGTGGCTGGTCAATAGGGGGTTAGGTTGACCTAGATAAAAAAAGTTACATTTATTTATAGAGCACCTTTCACAGAGATCAGCTCACTTTTATTTCAGACCTGATTTAGACTTGGCTTTGTCCTTGTTTAGTCCTGGTTTCATTGTAGTCCTGGCTCAGTTTCAATGTTTCTTACCTTTAGACTCAGGTGTGGAGCCAGGAAGAAGTGGAGTTCCTTCAGAAGACTCTGGTCCTGATCAGAGAAATAAACACACTTACATACTTCTGCTTTGGTACATTTAAAGAGGGGGTCTTATGCATTATTTTTGGAGTTTGAGCCATGTTAAAATGTTGTTTCCTCATTAAAACCCTCCTTACAGTTAGAATGATCCTGCTCACAAGCCAAGTCATTTTCCATAAATACACAAATAGGATACAAAATAATACATCACAACTTCACAAACCTGATACAATGTGCAGAGTTTTATTAGTGAGATGCAAGCCTGTTGTAGGGTTAGTGACACAATGTGGAGAACATACGGGGGGAGTGAAAGTTGTTTAACATTTTAATTAGGGCCGGGCACGTTAACGCGTTAACTTTGCGTTAACTTTGCGTTAACTTTGCGTTAACTAATTAAGTCATTAAGGCCGACAATTATTTTAACGCCGTTAATGCAGTTTTTATTATTTATTTTTAATTTTTTTCTGTTTCTCACTGGCTTTTATTTTGAAAAAGTCCACCGCGAGTGTTTCTTTAAGTTTGACGTCTTTTCTTTACACTTTTTTCACTTTTTTCTGACCACGTGAGATGCAACGTGCCCGAGCCTCCACGAGCCGCGGGCCCGGCCGCGGGTTCGGCCGCGGGTTCAGCCGTGGGCACCGGCTCTGAGCTGATCTTATTTCTTTAGTTCAGTACTGGAGTAACTGATTTACCCAGATACCACTGGAAGAAAAAATGTGATTGGTCCATTTCCATTCCATTATATTAACCCTTTGTTTCCTAAGAAATATCAGTCCAAGTTTATAACACTGATCTAGAAATGATTACTAATGTAGTGTTCATTACTCACAGCATAAAAAATATTCAATAAATATTAGTAGTACAAACGTCCATTCAATATTTTTTCTTGAGCCTTCCCTGAACACCTTGAAGGCTCTGAGGTTCCCCTGTGAAAGAAATGCTATTTGCACAACAAATGTTTGGCTCTTTCATTTACATTTCCAATAAAAGTGTGCTATATTCTACTTTTTAATTCATTAATTGGTTTTGCGTATAACATGCGATTAATCACGATTAATCACTCGAACTCATGCGATTAATCGCGATTAAATGTTTTTATTTTTGCCCAGCCCTAATTTTAATACGTTGTTTTCAGCAAATACAGAATTTTTAAAACAGTAAAAGGACCATGTGAACTAAATCCATGATGTGTTAGTGGTTAATACCCCATAGAAGTAAATCCCCCTCTTTAAATTGTGTGGAATATTAAACAACTTCAGTCACCGAAGGCTGAATACCAACACTTGTTAAATATTTCAAATGTCAATGTGGTTGATGTTGCTCTGTCTGATCATTTCTGTGTCTTCTTTGACCTGTCTGTTATTCCCAAACCACCGGCTGCTCCTACAGTTGTTCGAAGGAGACACATAAATGATAACACAGGTGCACTGTTCATGGAAATGATACATTTTGAAATTGCCTCATGTTCTAATGTTGATGATGTGTTGAACTCTGTGACTTTGAGTGTTTTGAATGTTCTGGATGCCATCGCCCCGATAAAGGTTAAAATGGTTAAAGAGGCAAAAAGCTCCATGGAGGAATGATGACTCAGTCAGAGCACAGAAAAGGCAGTGCCGGAAGGCTGAGCGGAAATGGAGCAAGTCAAACCTCCAGGTTCATTATGAGATTTACAGAGGAACAATGCATATGTACAACTACACTTTGAGTAAAACAAGAGAGAAGTATTTTTCGGACATTATTGGTAATTGCAGTAACAACTCTCGTGTCCTGTTTGCAACAGTGAACAGATTAACAAACCCTCCAGCTCCACTGCCACTAGAACTAATTTCCACATCTAAATGTAATGAGTTTGCAGTTTTCTTTAATGACAAAGTTCAGGGCATCAAAAAATGCCATCAATTCCACAACACAAATAACAAGCATGCAGCCACAGAGACACTTAGAGCTGAATCACTTTGCACCTGTAACTGACAAAACTGTTTTAGAGATCGTTACCAGTCTGAGTTCATCTACTTGCTGCCTGGACATGTTACCCACTAGATTTCTAAAGTCCGTCCTCAACAGTTTACTTTCACCACTCACTCACATTGTTAACATGTCACTTCAATCTGGAACATTCCCAAATGCGTTGAAAACTGCGGTCATTAAGCCTCTCCTAAAGAAGAGCAGTCTTGATGCCACAGTACTGAACAATTTCCGACCCATCTCAAATCTGCCGTTTTTTTGGCAAAGTCCTTGAAAAAGCTGTTTACCAACAGCTTACGAACTTTCTCCAAATGAACAACTCCTTTGATGTTTTCCAGTCAGGTTTTAGAGCCACCACAGCACTGAGACTGCTCTTATCAAGGTGACAAATGACATCCGCCTGAACACTGATGCAGGCAAAGTCTCAGTCTTGATCCTGTTAGATCTGAGTGCTGCTTTTGACACTGTCCATCATGTCGATCTCTTACAGAGACTAGAGGACTGGGTGGGCATTTCTGGTACTGTACTAAACTGGTTCAAGTCCTATCTAGAAGACAGGAAGTATTTTGTTGAAATTGGAAACTGTGTCTCAGATCACATGGCCCTGACCTGTGGGGTGCCTCAGGGGTCAATCCTGGGCCCCCTGTTGTTCAATCTCTACATGCTGCCATTAGGCCAGTTAATAAGCAGCAATAACGTGTCCTACCACAATTATGCAGACGACACTCAGATCTACGTCTCTCTGGCAGCAGGAGACTATGGACCAGTGGACTCACTTGGTCACTGCATCCAACAGATCAGTGTGTGGATGCAAAACAACTTTCTCCAGCTAAACTCTGACAAGACTGAAGTCATAGTGTTTGGTCCACAGAAACAAAGGGACAGTGTCAGCAGTCACCTCCAGTCTCTCTCTCTAAAACCTTCAAATCAGGCAAGAAATCTAGGGGTAATAATGGACTCAGACTTGAACTTTAACAGCCACTTCAAATCAATAACATCTGCAGCCTTTTACCATCTAAAAAAACTGCAAAAATCAAAGGTTTACTGTCTAAAGCAGACTTGGAGAGACTTATCCATGTGTTTGTCTCCAGTAGGTTAGATACTGTAATGTTCTGCTCACTGGTCTCTCCAAACGAGCTGTGAGACTCTGCAGAACATCCAGAACATCCAGAACATCCAGAACATCCAGAACGCTGCAGCTCGGGTCCTTACTCGAACTAGGAAGTACGAGCACATGCGTCCTGTGCTCAGGTCTCTGCACTGGCTCCTGTGGCTCAGAGACTTTAAAGCGTCTCTGTTTGTACAAGTGTCTCCATGGCCGAGCACCAAAGTCCATCTGTGACATGTTAGTGTCATATGAACCATCTCACACTCTGAGGAGCTCAGGGACCGGCCTCCTGCTGGTGCCCAGAGTCACGACTAAACAAGAGGAGTCAGAGTTTCAGGTTCATGCAGCTAAAACCTGGAACAGTCTGAACATGTGAGACAGACTCTTCTGTGACGCTGTTTAAATCCAGACTCAAAACATTTCTGTTTAACTGTGCAAATAACTGAAAGGTTTTCATTCCGCACTCTTCTCTCCAATTTATGTCTCTCTTTTTTAATTTGAATCTTCATGATTATTTATGTTTTGATTTGTTTTTATTATGATTTTAATGTATTTCTTATTCTGTAAAGCACTTTGAATTACTTTGTGTACAAATTGTGCTGTACAAATAAACTTGCCTTGCCTTGTTGTATTTGCTGCCATTTGAAAGAAAAAAATCTCCTATATACCAAAAAAAAAAAAAAAAAAAAAGAAAAATCTGAAAATGTGATGTAAAAATGTAGAAAAGTAAAACTGTAGAATGTCTTAATCTTCTTGTTGAGCTGAAGTTGGCTTCTTCCTGAGAGCTGCTGTTATAGCGCCGTCTTTATCTTTAATCAAGAAAAACATAAGAATAAATAAACAAGTCAACACAAGTCGCGGTTCTTAAACTGTCTGATTTGTGGAAAAGGTGGAAGTGACGCCGAGTCAGTGACCACAAGTCCAAGTCAAGTCTCAAGTCCTCTGCTTTGAGCTTCAAATCATCTCAAGTCTTTAACCAAACACAGCTAGAATTTTTGCAACTGATATGCTTTTTAAACTAAATTCTATTATTTAAAGTTGCACTGTGTAACTTTTCTGGTAGAGGGCCTGCCTGTTACTTGTCTCCATGGAGATGTTATTGCTTTACCTCCAATATTTCAAAGTATGGCATTAAACCTCGCCCAGACTTCCCTTTCCACACACATTTCCTCCAGCTCCTCCAGGGCAACCCCAAGGCATTCCCAGGCCAGCTGAGAGACACTCCAGTGTGTCCTAGGTCTTCCCCGGAGCCTGCTCCCAGTAGGACATGCCTGGAACACCTCGAGAGAGAGGTGCCCAGGAGAAATCCGAAACAGATGTCCGAGCCACCTCAGCTGGCTCCTCTTGATGTGAAGAAGCAGCGGCTCTACTCTGAGCTCCTCAAGTCTGACTGAGCTCCTCACCCTATCTCTAAGGGAGCGCCCAGCCACCCTGCGGAGGAAACTCATTTCAACCTCTTGTATCCACGATCTTGTTCTTTCGGTCACTACCCAGAGCTCATGACCAGAGGTGAGAGTAGGAATGTAGATTAACCGGTAAATCCAGAGCTTTGCCTTTCGACTCAGCTCCTCTTCACCACAACGGTCCGATACAGCGACCGCATCACTGCCGACGCTGCACCGATCCACCTGTCAGTCTCACGCTCCATCCTTCCCTCACTCATGAACAAGACCCCGAGATACTTGAACTCCTCCACTTGAGGAAGGGACACTCCACCCACCCGGAGAGGGCAAGCCACCTTTTTCCGGTCGAGAACCATGGCCTCGGATTTGGAGGAGTTGATCCTCATCCCAGCCGCTTCACACTCGGCTGCAAACAGCCACAGTGCAAGTTGTAGGTTCTGATTTAATGAAGCCAACAGGACAACATCATCTGCAAACAGCAGAGATGATCCTGTGGTCCCCAAACCGGCCCCCCTCCGGCCCCTGACTACACCTAGAAATTCTGTCCATAAAAACAATGAACAGAACTGGTGACAAAGGGCAGCCCTGGCGGAGTCCAACATGCACCGGGAACAGGTCTGACTTACTGCAGAGAACACAGCTCCTGCTCCAGTCATACAGGGACCGGACAGCCTTTAGCAAAGGGCCCTGGACCCCATACTCCTAGAGCTCCAATCACTCAAATCAACATTTATTTCAAGCTTACCAAAGTGTTAAATAATACAGGTAGCATTTACAATGAAAGAAAACCTGGAATGCATCTCTTTTCTCATTTTACTTTGGAGGATAAAGTTTTGTCAAGATTTGGCAACCTTTCCTAGATCACTTTCCAAAATATAATAAATTCCTGTTCCTAAAATGAAACTCGACTCACTCCTATAACTGCTGACATCACAAACTTCATTTGACTGAAGCTGAAAACAATATATATTGTGCACACCCTCATGTTTTTACCTTTTTAATTTTTTACATTTTATGTCCCAGTGTTGTGGATAATCTTTGGTCTCTCCTCTTTCACATTTTCTTCACCCTCAGTCTTTTGACTTTCACCCCCAAGTTTCCCCCTTTTCCTGTTTTCAGTTTTTTGAACATGAACATTTGTGCTGTTTGTCTTCAAAAATGTTGATTCAAAATAAGCTGCACTCAATGTTTTGCAAAAGTTGAAATAGAGATTTTTTATTTGAATGCTTCATTACTGGGGAGGATCATGTTGGTGGAAGCTCAGTGCTGAACTGTATTTTACACTTGTGTCTTCCTTTGGACATTTACAGAAAAGGATTAAAGGGATTTGGTGGATTTACATCAGATGAACAGACATTAACATTATATTTAACGGAACATTTTTTCATTGATTTCTTGAGATCTTTTTTTAAAAGTCACGATTGCAATGGCAGTTGTGATCATAATCACAACTGTAAGCGTAATTGCAATTACAGTCATTGAGGGTGGCCAGGCAGGCACTGAAAACGTCATGGCTGTCTGTACAGCACTCTGTACAAAAGAAGAACAGGTTTTAGAACAAACTATTGACAGAACACAGCTTTTGGATTCCTCTCAATATCAGACATGTACATCACAGACAAAAGTTTGGACAGTCCTTCTCATTCAGTGTCTTTTTTCCTTAAGTTTATTGCTTAAATACAAACAGAAGGCATCAAATATGTGGCACAACATATATGGAATTAAGTAGCAAAGAAAAAAAAGTTAATTAACCCTTTGTATTGTCAACAGAATTGCAAACCCTTCAGCTTCATAATGAAGTCCTGAAATGGTTTTCATTTCACAGCTGTGCCTGTCAGGGTCAAGAAATACAAACAGTGTCCAAAAGCAGTGGTCAAAGTAAAGGATGACTATTTTAGTATTTAGTCTAAAGCTTTTGTACTTAACTTTGTTTACTCCACATGAGTTCATTCATAGTTCTGATGTACAATACACATAATCATGAAAATAAAGAAACATACATGAAAAAGTGTGGCCAATATTTGACCGATGGTGTAAATATGTAAAAAAATAAAATAAAATTGTCAAGAGACAAAGTACAAAAAGTACAAAAAACAAGGTACTCTCTTGAATGTTAAAATATCTTGAGCCCCAGTGTGTTTCAGCCCACTGGCCTTTTTAATCTATAAATGTAAAGCCACTGAAACCCTGACATGAGGACATTGATTTTATTCTCTTTGATTCTTTTCTCTTCATTATTCACTGTTTTAAATGTGGTCATTTTGTATTGGTGTTAACATCGCCATCTAGTGGTGTTTTTCACTCACTGTCCCACACTGCAGAAGAGTCAGACTGCAGACCTGCACCCAGAGGACCCGACCTCACAGTCACCACCACGATGACCCCCACACACACGTCCCTCACTGTATTACAACAGTTTACTGTTTAAAAGTCACTTACTTTTTTAAAGTAAGTAACATTTCTTTATAGAGCATCTTTTACAGAGATCAGCTCACAGTTGTGCTTCATTTACAGCTTAGTTTAGACTTGGCTTTATCCTTGTTTAGTCCTGGGTTCATCCTGGCTCAGTTCCAGTGTTTCTTTCTTTGCTCTGTGCTCTCAGACTCAGGTGTGGAACCAGGAAGAAGTGGAGCCCCTTCTGAAGAATCTGGTCCTGACCGGAGAAATAAACACACTTACATACATTTGTTTGGTACATTTAACCCTTGTAAGGTCTTCGGGTCTGTGGGACCCGTATTCAGTTTTTAACTTCAGAAAAATTATACAAAGAATTATTTTTTCAGCCTGAGATTATTTGGCCTTGGCTCATTTTGAGTGAGGAACATGAATCAGAAAAAAAATTAACTGGAACCCCCTTGATTCCACCTTCACACTTATATTACATACAGGGTCTTTGGGTCCACTGGACCCGGAGCTACTGAAAGTATGAAAATCATAAGCTCCTCATTTCCCCTTCTCCTCTTTGGGCCTGTGTGTGTGTGTGTTGTGTATGTGTTGTGTGTGTGTTGTGTGTGTGTTGTGTGTGCTGTGTGTGTTTTGTATGTGGTGTGTGTGTGTTTCGTATGTGGTGTGTGTGTGTTTTGTATGTGGTGTGTGTTGTGTGTGTTTCGTATGTGGTGTGTGTATGTGTTGTGTGTGTGTTGTGTGTGCACCCAACACTATCTGCACCCACATCTCACCCTCTGTCTGAATGAATAAATGAATGAATCCAGGGTTCCCCATAAACATCTCTGTCAGTGAGAATCCCAATCACAACTGATCATGATGGTGATGAACACCATGATGGTGATGAACACCATGACGGTGATGAACACCATGACGGTGATGAACACCATGACGGTGATGAACACCATGACGGTGATGAACACCATGGTGGTGATGAACACCATGACGGTGATGAACACCATGATGGTGACTGCGATGGAACTGATTCTAGAAGAGACAGAGGGTTTTGATGGTGCAGCTGAGGAAGATGTCTCTGAGAATGAAGATCAAATTTGTGAAAATTCAGGGTCAGAGAGTGAGTTTGAAGAGGACGGGGACAGGAGGGTGAAGATCAGCCAACAGAGTCAGGAGCAGGAGCAAAACACAAGCAGACATCAGCCATAGGACCAGTCTGCCAGCAGCTGGTCCAAGGACCAACTTATGAGGTGAGCTGGTGAGCAGCGAGACATAGGAGGGGACAATGTATGATTGAGAAAAGATGGAAAAATTCAATGATGTTCCACTTCAAGACACCTGGCTTCACACGGCTGCCATCATGATACTGAAGGCGCCAGGGCCTACACGCTCGGCAGTCACACATGTAGATGACATCAGGTCTTCTTTTGACATTTTCTTGCCACCCCAGATCAATAACATGATCCTGGACTGCACCAATATAGAAGGAAGGAGTGAGGAAGAGAGGAAGGTTTTTGATTAAACTAATTTAGATGCCTACTTTGAGATTTTTATCCTTGCCAGTGTTTTCCGTGTTTTTCTGTGTTTTTGTGCACTTTTTACACTTGGTGTTTCACCAAGTATAAAAAGTACATCTGCAATAGACACAGTGAAACTCTGCCCCTCGTGTGATATAGTCTGTCATGAAAATGTCTGTGTTCAGTGGAACTAATGTGTTGTTCAGAGATGTTGTGTAAACTCACCTGTGTAAGTTAAATTTCTGATGAAACTCAAATGAATAGTTCACTATAGTGTTGTGAGAACTTTTTTGTTTTCATGACTGTTATATGATGCATTTCTTTATTTTATTCTATTTTAATAACCCTAACCTTTACAAAAACGAGTGGCCTTTTTATTCATAAATGTAATTTAACAAAGGTAAAGGGAGCATATTTAATAATAAGTTGTTAATACTACTTCCAAATGAGATGAATTAAGCATCTGCTGAGAATTTTAACAAAAAAAGGTTTAAATATGATGATGTAAAAGCTCCAAAGTGCAATGGGTCCACCAGACCCAGCAGGACTCCCTGTGTAACAAAAAAACGAAGACCTTACAAGGGGACGGGGGGGATTATGCAGAACCAACTTTTTGGAGTGTTAAATTGTCGTTCCCTCATTATAACCCTACTTTCAGTTAACTGTATGATCCTGTCCAATACTCAGCTCACAAGCCTAAGCCATCCATGGGAAACAATGGGGAAAAAAAAAAAGGGAAACAAAATAATACATCCCAACTTCATAAACAAAATGATTTTATTCACAAGCATTTTCAAACAGCTGATCCAGACAAAAGAAATGCACCAAGGAGGTTTGGAGAAGGAAGAAAGACTGTAAGTAATGTAGCAATTTTCTGTAAATAATGGTAAACCATTTTATTAATCAGACTCACAGAGATATTGGAATAGCAAATGATACTTTGCTTTGACATGCTTGGGGTGTTCTGCATGTATGTTTATTGTAGAATGTTCAGCAGTATCCATTAGCAAACACTAGAATTTATGGCCCATTTTTATGCCCCAAAAAGAGACTAACTTGAAAATTGGTGAATGTTTTTAAGAGGGACTTGTATAACAGCACACATCAGATCACCTGTTGTAATTTAATCTAAGTTAGTTCTATGTGGTCAGACTGTGTTAAAATAAAGCTCAATCTAATCTGAGTAACAGCTTCAGACAGAGCAGTGCATCCAGTTAGCATCACACCCCCAGAGAATGTTGATGACATCAGCTGCAAAGTACCACTAAGTGTCAATAAGTTGCAATCCAAAAGGTCTTGGTGTCTTTGTGAGAATAAAAGGGTGTTCTGAATGACTTTACAGGACAATCAAAACAGGCACAGGTGGACAGACCCTAGTTACCACAGCACAGTGACATGCAACACAAACACATATCGGATGAAGAGTTTGAGTCACAGCATTCACACTCCGTGAAGCTCCAGGGGATGTTGACGAGGCAGTCAGTAAGACACAAACAGCAAGTCTGACAGCAGGAGGCACAGGAGCACTCTGCACAGGAGAACAGCTTTTAGAACAAACTATTCAGCTAATGACAGAACAATCTCAGACAATACTCTATGTCAGGGGTGTCCAAACTTTTTTAATCAAGGGCCACATATGTAAACACAGATGAAGCAGAGGACTGATCGAGG
Organism: Boleophthalmus pectinirostris; assembly: GCF_026225935.1. NCBI lineage: Eukaryota > Metazoa > Chordata > Actinopteri > Gobiiformes > Gobiidae > Boleophthalmus > Boleophthalmus pectinirostris. The sequence continues at coordinate 4,430,934 of NW_026571095.1, forward strand.
GTCGTAAAACTGATGCTCAATACAATGAATCATTGAAATATGTGCATGTTTAACTGTTAAGAATTACTGGTCGGACCCAAGTACAGAGAAAAAAAAAGGTATTTTATTAACAAAAATAGTCTTGGAGGGGGAATAGGTTCCAGGGGTACCTCCCATTTGCAACCACATGATGATGAGGCTGACCAGAGGCTCACAGCAACAGGATGAGGCTGGAGCCAAACACAAGTGCACTAAAATGGCGGAACGATCTGGCACTGAAGAGAAGGTCAGTAGGTCTTTTATGGCAGGAGATGATTAACTGATGAGTATCAGGAGTGGGGCTCAGCAGGTGCGCGATTGGGATCCACCCAGGAAACGCCAAACAAGGTAAGGAGACAAAGAGAGAGGGAGCAGGGAAAGGAGGGGTAGGAGGAGCAGGATGAAACCCTCACATTAACATGGTAGAATGAGCCATCAGAGATCATAAAACCACAAACTAAATATATATATAACTATATATTAGATTTATCAAGGTAGACTTTCAAAAAACTTGCAGTAAAAAGTTAATTTTGAATTGATGCAAGGTCATTTGGGCCAATTCACCTGGAAGCCTGAGGGCCAAGAAAAATTTGTCTGAGGTCCTCATTTGGTGAACATGGAGATGGGAAGGTAAGTAGCTACTGGAACACACCAAAGATGCTCCAGTGTGAACGAGGCATGTCCTGAATCATACACGCCAACACAGGGAAAAAACAAAACTCCTCAACTGGACGGAGACATCGCAATGGCACGCAACACTGCAGTTTATCTCGGGTCGGGTGGGTCAGAAAAAAAGCTGACTATAAGGTACACTTTATTGTCCCCATGGAAAAAGTTCTCCTCTGCATTTGACCCATCCATAAAAAAGGTTTATGAGTTTAAAATGCCTTAAAGTGCTGTTGCAGTTCCAGCAAAGACCTTTCTTCATGGTTGTATTAAAATAAAGCACAAATGAAAATGTAACTTGAATAGGAACAGAGCTTCAGACAGAGCAGTGCTTCCAGTTAGCAACACATGCCCAGAGAATGTTGATGTCATCAGCTGCAAAGTAGTAATATTTATGGCATTTTATAGTATTTGATTATTTCTTTTGATGATTAAATGTGGTTATTTTGTATTGGGGTTAACACTGTCCTCTGGTGGTGTTTTACATTCTCCTTTTGCATCGTGTCCCTGATGACGACCAGTAGGATGTAATGTGCTGGAGCTTAGGTCCAACACAGCTCAGATCTCAGAAGCTCAAGTGCCACAGGGGGGCGCCAGTCACAAAAACTTCACCCACATTGCCTAGTATGAAAGTGATGTGTGTTTGAGTGTTGGTGGTGGTGGGAGTGGCTGATGATGCAGATTGGCAGCCTTCCTTCCCTCAGTCTTCCCCAGGGCAGCTGTGGCTATTAGTAGTTTAGCTCCACCGAGTGTGGAGTGTATGAATAGTGCTCTGTAAAGCGTCTTTGTCACATGTGTGTGTGAAAAGTGCTTCATAAATAAGAATTTACTTACTAAAACTTACTTGCCTTCCTTTGTGCTCTCAGACTCAGATGAGGAACCCGGAACAGGTGGAGAACTTTCAGAGCTCAGTCCTGAACAGAGAAATAACCCCACTTACAAAGGTTTGAACACCCTTTCATTTTATTAAGAATAATAATAATTAATTTTATTATTATTATTTCCATTATATCAGTAGCAATGTTGTATAGTCTATTTGATGTCTTTCATATGTGTATAAAGTAGTAAACATAAATAATAAAAATAGGAATGAGAAGGTGTGTCCAAACTCTTGACTGATAGTGTATGTACCTCTAGGTTTTGGTTCATGTAAATTGTGTGTAAAATTAAACAGCTGAGCTCTCGCCTTCTCTGGATGAAGGCTGCAAAGAAACAACTTTTGAGTTCTCTGCCATCTGTAATCTTCTTGTTGAGTGATGTTTGGTCCTTCCTGAGCTCTGTCGTTATGGTGTACTTGTTATACCGTTCCCACGTCTAATAGTCTACTGGTCTAGAACTGGTCTAGACAAGTTTTGCAGTTCCTAAAAAAGGAAGCGGTCTGTGGATGAAGCAAAAGAAAATGGGAACAAAAAAATACACAGAATAGATCAAAATATTTATCATCAAGTTTGTACTTTTTGGGCTGTTTTTTATGTTTTTACTGGCTTTACACCAGCTTTTAACCAGTCGATTTTCTATAGTTTTATCTGTGTTGTTTGTTGTTGTTTTCTTGTGTTTTCTTGTGTTTTACTCATGTTTTACTTGTGTTTTCTCACATTCCATTTGTTTCTATATGGCTGCTTGGGGCAGCACTGTCTGTTTTTAAATGTTTTTAAATGTGCTATACAAATAAACCTTTGACCTTGACCTTGAATGGTAGTGCAATTATTTGCATCACGCTATAATAACCATGGTGGAATACTGCATGTATGTCTATGGAGGAATGTTCAGCAGTCATCATGGTGACACAATATAAACATGAGCAAACACAGAAGATTTAAGATGAAATGTTAACACACAAAACACATTTTCAGGAGCCTGTGATCAATGTGACTCAACTCAAGTGTTCATGGATCTGTTTAGGTGTTTCATTTTCAAACAAAACAGTGACATAGACTCACTTTATCAATTATTATTTTTAACTGGGTTTACTTTAAATTGTGTGTAATATAAAGAGCTGGGCTCTCACATTCTCTGGCTTAAGACTGCAAAGACTTCCCTGCTGTTGATGCTGGGTCCCTCCCATAGACTGTATACACATATACATACACATGTATATATGTATCCATATGTAAACATATGGATACATGTGTATATGTATATGTAACTGGCGTGCTTGAACCGACCAATTAGCCATCGTCTGTGTTGTGTTGTGTAGATGAAGTGAGCCGCACACAGGGGTTTGCCATTCAACAGAACATTTACTCCCTCTGCTCTCCTCAGAGCAACTCACTTTTAATAACAATACTACTAATTACAATAACTCATTTTTACAGTGTAATCGTATAGTTTAATTTTTTTTTTTTTTTTACAAGTGAATCCCCCAATCATGGCTATTTAATATTTTTAAAAGAACAGTAAATCATGTGCAAATGGTACACGTTATACAAATGACAATATATGGAAAAGAAATAACATTTGGTATTGGTGTACAATACGATACTCACATACCTGTGTGAAACACAAAAATGATGAAAATACAGCCTCCAAATGTGACAGCTCCACACACATCTGCAGACAAATAAAGAGTGGCACAGACACATGACACCGCGCTTGCTAGCTCAAACTTACATTCTAACAGTACATTTTCTAAGTGCTGTATTTGAATAAAACATTTCACACGTGTTTTACCAACAGGAACAATAACAAAGGCCCTATAAATCACAATCAATGTCTGAACAAAGTTCAACAAAATGTTACATATAAATGAAGAGAGCAAATGTGCTGCTTACCTCCCTCTGCTGCTCAGAACAGCTGAGGGGAACGACCATGGATCTATTAAAATAACTGGATACAGTGTTGCTGCTTGTAGCTGCCTCGAGTTGACGTAGTGTCACTCAGTGGTACTACAGTCGAAAAAATCCCATGGGCCGAGAGAAGATTTTTCTCATAGAGCGCAATGTAATCACAACCTGCTCGTGTTCGGCTGACAGGGCAC
>NW_026571095.1:4439594-4626362 GCF_026225935.1 Boleophthalmus pectinirostris
TGTTACAACATGTGCTTTATGCATATATATTATATAAATATATATATATTAAACCTATAGCATATAAGGAATAAATACTTTGAAAATTGATATTTCTGCTGATTTATACTATTTGGCTAATAAAGAGATAAAAAGGTGATTTTTCTATGGTGTTGTGCAAACCTCTAAATGTCATTTAATGTAGCTCAAATTTTTATGTGTTAACTTTAACTGGTAGTAGGCAAGCAAAATGCACGGTTCAAATTAGAAGAAAAAACTTTTTTTGGGTCACCCTAATATATATATATATATATATATATATATATATATATATATATATTAGTGCTGTCATGCGATTAAAAACATTGAGAGATTAATTAATTATGATCTGTAATTAATTAATCTAATTAATCTCATTTTAATCTCATCTAAAAATTGCTGAGAAAAGCTTCAATTTGAGGTATTTTCATTTAAATTCATTATTACATTATTGTGGCAGATCAAAAGACTGATATAGAACAAAAAAAAAGTGACTTTATAAAGTCATTTATTGTTTAATAAATTCTCTCCAAATTGGTCTGTTGAGCCCAAGTCTCCATGAATAAGAAACTGTTTGCTGTAAAGTAGCAAAAGACGAGGAAATCTGAACATAATAACTTTTGTCGACTTAAAGACAATAAAAAGTCCAGTCTTTCCTTAACCATGTTAAAAATATTATTGATAGAGAAATGCTTTATATATGAGATCACTGGTTTCAGTCCTTGTTTTAGTCCTGGTTTAGTCCTGGTTTAGACCTGGTTTTAGTTCTGGTTTAGTCCTGGTTTAGTTCTGGACTGGATTAGTCCTGGTTTTAGTCTTGGTGTTAGTTCTGGTTTAGAGGCTCACAGGAGGAAGCGCGGTTTACGCAGCGTACGCGAGAAAACATACGTTGCGCACGGGAGGACGTCGGTGTCCGCACAGTAACTACGGAAAGAAACGTGGTCCGTGCGTTCTTAGGTTAATGACGAAGATGAAGGTGTGTGTTTGTGTGTGTTTGTGTGCGTGTGTTTGTGTGTGTTTGTGTGTGTTTGTGTGTGTTTGTGTGTGTTTGTGTGCGTGTCCCCTCATGTGGCAGGTCACTATAGGACAGTAGTGCAGACATCATGAGTCTATGCAGGTTGTTTTCACCAGTAACATTTAAGTTGTAGGCGATTTTATATTTGTTATTTTCTTTTATATTTCACGTCGGGAGAAGAATTTCCAAGACACAAATGTGTTTTTCCCTGTGCCCTGCTGCTCTGTTCTACTGGCTCTTCGACCTCGTCCATCGTGTGACTGACACCGCCAACGTGAACATGACGTTTACATCGCTCTTACTGCACGCGTTTTTTGTGGGTTTCCGGCAATGAGTGGAATTACTGAAATAAAAAAAATTATAAATGTGTTTTTTGTGTGTGTGTTGTGTTGTCCCAACAACACATAAAAACAGATTTTATAATAAAGCAACTCGCATACAGAAACAGTAAAGTTAGAGATTAAAAACTAGATTAACGCGATTAAAAAACATAACGCGCTAAATATGACTAAATATGACTATATCTATATCTATATATATATATATATATATATATATATATATATATATATATATATATATATATTTCTTGATGTTTTTTAAAAGTGGTGATCCTAATTGTCAGGGAATTTACCCTAAGACATCAAATTACATTAAATAAGACACACCAAAACGAGACAGTTAAAAGTAATACTTGCGCAAGGAGAGTTGGGGACTGCCTGCCCCTGGCGACGCTCTGGCCTACTCTGCCCCACAACTCTCCGAACACCCATTTATTCAAAATCATGACACAGATAAGGTACAATACATGACATCATATCACACAGTGTTTACATGATCACATACTAACAATCTTTTAGTCTAAACCGCCCTCCCATTTCACACTTGATTACAGGCTCCAGGTGATAAACAATTTGGCCAGTTTTCTCCCAAAAACTTATGCTAACCACATGAGGGAAAAAAACCCTTAGCTGTCTTCTCATGGGCGACTCAGTAGATTAGCTTAATGAGTCAGCAGTTCTTGTACTAGGACATATGATATACATATGGAAAAACCCAAAAACGCAATTGTTGATAACTTTAATCATACACACAAATGATTATGATTTTAAATGATTCATAATATTTAAAATAACACAGAAATTCTTTCACACTAATCATAATCATGATCGTAATCGTGATCATAACCGTGATCATGATCATAATCGTGATCATGATCATGACCGTGATCTTGATGGTGATCTTGATGGTGATCTTGATGGTGATCATGATACATGAAATCAATGTCTGTGTCATATGGGTTGTTACTTTCGTACTTGGCGAGGGTGGGCGGGCATTCACAAAAAGTCTTATAGCACCAGGCACTGAAAGTCTTACAGCAGTTGGCACAGCATCCTGCACAAGAGGAAAACATGTTTTATAACAAACTATTCAAGCACTCACAGAAAACACCTTTTGGCATCCCTACAGATATCAGACAATACTGTATGTGAACATGGTGTTGGGAAGGTAATGTACACTTTATTGTCCCCTTAGAGAAATTTGTCCTCAGCATTTGACCCATCAATAATGAAAGGGCCATCCATATACAAAAAAAAAAAAAAAAGCTTATATATTTAAAATGCTTTAAAGTGCATATGACAAGTTTAACACAGAGAGAAATACTTTATTAATCTCAAGGGAAATTCAATTTAACTGCAACAAACTGTTGCAGTTTTGCTGCAACATTTCCACTACACGTTGCTTTTGTGTCTCTGTCAAATGCAAGTATCTATTTTTTCACAAAATTCTAGTGAAGTTTATAATTTTACTTCCTGGTTGGATACTTGCAACAGATATAACATACTGAGTGGTAATTCCATAACTATTTTTTAGCAGCCAAAAATGGAACAAAACTTGTTTAAATTACACAATAGTTCTGATTAGACAAAAACTGTGACAAACACCTAGGATATATTTAGTTAAATTAATGTTGAAACTGTCAGAGAAAGTGTATGTGTAAATTGTCTCTGCATTTTAGATGGAATTTTTGGTGTTTATTCCTAAAAACTAACCAGTAGTGGCTGGTCAATAGGGGGTTAGGTTGACCTAGATAAAAAAGTAACATTTATTTATAGAGCACCTTTCACAGAGATCAGCTCACAAGGTGCTTTACAGATTTAAAATATTCTACTTTTATTTCAGACCTGATTTAGACTTGGCTTTGTCCTTGTTTAGTCCTGGTTTCATTGTAGTCCTGGCTCAGTTTCAAGTGTTTCTTACCTTTAAACTCAGGTGTGGAGCCAGGAAGAAGTGGAGTTCCTTCAGAAGACTCTGGTCCTGATCAGAGAAATAAACACACTTACATACTTCTGCTTTGGTACATTTAAAGAGGGGGTCTTATGCATTATTTTTGGAGTTTGAGCCATGTTAAAATGTTGTTCCTCATTAAAACCCTCCTTACAGTTAGAATGATCCTGCTCACAAGCCAAGTCATTTTCCATAAATACACAAATAGGATACAAAATAATACATCACAACTTCACAAACCTGATACAATGTGCAGAGTTTTATTAGTGAGATACACGCCTGTTGTAGGGTTAGTGACACAATGTGGAGAACATACAGAGGGGGGACTCTGACTCAAAATGAAACTGAAAGTTGTTTAACATTTTAATAGGTTGTTTTCAGCAAATTCTGAATTTTTAAAACAATAAAGAGACCATGGTGATCTAAATTCATGATAGTGGTTAGTGGTTAATACCCCACAGATGTAAATCCCCCTCTTTAAATTATATGGAATATTAAACAGCTGAGCTCTCTCACCTTCTCTGGATGAAGGCTGCAAAGAAACAACTTTTGAGTTCTCTGCCATCTGTAATCTTCTTGTTGAGTGATGTTTGGTCCTTCCTGAGCTCTGTCGTTATGGTGTACTTGTTATACCATTCCCACGTCTAATAGTCTACTGGTCTAGAACTGGTCTAGACAAGTTTTGCAGTTCCTAAAAAGGAAGTGGTCTGCGGGTAAAGCATGTGTATGTACACATGTGTATGTGTACGTGTATAAACGGACATAGACATCCATAGCCACTGTTCTAAGCCTGTGGAGCATGTTCTGACAGAATGGCTGCAGTGTTGGGACAGGACACTTGAGTATTAGGATCAATACAATCCTCAGTAGTCATGTTTCACTCTCTTTTTATGTTAAGCAAACAAATGAAATTATATGATATGTTAGAAATTCAAATGACCAAATAAAGAAGTTAAACATCACGCTCTGTTAGTTCACTTATTTATCTGTATGGTCGTTCTTATATAACATTATCATAGGTCTATAGTAGGGCTACATAAGTTCTGCAATTCCCACATTAACTGTCTGGTCTGCGGGAGAAGGGCAAAATAAAACCAAAGCAAAAAATGCCCAGAATGGATTCAAATGCAGCATCATCAACTTTGTCAGACCCTGCAGTCCTGTGCCTGAGGTCACCAGGAGCTCAGCTGTCACTGTAAAAACAAATACAAACAAAAAACAACTACGCAAACAAATACTATTCAATCTAATTTTAAATGATAGGCCCACTAAAAGACATTTGTGGAATCTCACACAGCTCTAGCTCAAACTTTTAAAACTGAATTCAATAAATGTATGTAGCCTAGTCTGCAAGTGCTCTTACCATTAAAAAAAAATAAATAAATAAGTAAATACTACTGAAACTGTGTTGCTAATGCCTTAACCTGCAGATAGAACATACATACATTTTTTTTTCTCATTCTCAGTGTATGGACAGCATATGCTGCAGCTGCAGAGGCTGCACTAGCACAGACTGCTGTAGGTGCTGGGTTTAGAGAGAGACTGTTCAGATCAGAGAGAATGACTCATTCTGCTTTTATATTGTGTATTTGTCTTGAGAGCATCAACACCAACACCAAATGATAACATAAAAAATGCAACATCATGTTTTTAAAAATAAATCTGCATTATAATTGTTATCAGTAAAAGCAATCTTTGATTTGAACTGTGAAAACACAGGTAATGTTAATGGAATTTAAAATGAAAACTGTACTTACATTTCCTTTTACCCATAAATAAGTGATTAGAAAGAGCAGCTCACACAGAAGTCACTCTGTTGACTCTCAGGAGAGGAGCAAAAAGAAACTGAGGTGGAAAAAAATCAATGTAGCCTATTATTATTCATGTTTAGACTGTGGGTTTATGTTCGGTCGGCTTCAGTATTGGGCTACACTGAAAATCACAAACTTGAGGCATCTTGCTGCCATCCAGCGGACAATATGTAAATGACATCTTTTAAATGAAAAGATCTTCGGCCTACTGTGTTGAAAGAAACCTGTTGAGGATAAGACAAGTTGACCTAGAGTGATTTCAGCCTGTGTCCTCTGTATCAGACACAAGAGCGTAAAATCATTTTGTCCGCACACAGGGGCAGTGGTAGAAACAAGATGAAGCGGGAAGTGTCAGATGTGTTATGTCCAAAACAAACTGCGTTAGTTTTTAACTCGACAAACTGCCCCTTTCTATACTTGGCACCGTGCGCGTGTGTGCGTGCGCGTGTGTTATGGGAACAACAGAACTCGGCACAAACCAGAATAGCCCGTGATGACAATGTGCTGAGGGCTCGGGCCGCACACATGAGGTGACATACAGGCCTTAAAATAGCCGGAGGACACTGAGGGTTCTATTACAACCTGCCCTGGCGCGTGCACGGCTCTGTGCCGCGCGCACGGCTCCCCACATCTGCCCCCGCTCTGGCGCTACGGCTCCGGGATAAAGCTCTGCGCTGCTCGGTCATGTGACTCCTGTTTTTTTCCTCCTCTTTCTCCTCCTTCGAAGTTGAGAGGCAGGAGCGGAGTGCAGAGCAGAGCGAAGTGGTGGCGCAGGGTCCCAGCTCGGCCTTCGCCCCGTGGATGCACTCATTCCGTCCTTTTTCTAACACATTGTTGCGTTTTGTGGTTCTCCGTGACATTTGTGAACGCTTTCCGTGGCGATGGCGGGGGCTATCATTGAAAACATGAGCACCAAAAAGTTGGTGATTGTAGGAGTGATCCTGCTGCTGTTCCAGGCGTTCGCCTTCATGGTCGGCGGATTAATCGGTGAGTGTTTCTCTTTCTCTGTAGCTACTTTTTGGACTTTTTGTGCGTAACCATTTTACGCGCTGCGCATACAGGCTCACGCCTGAAAATGGGCTGTTTTTTTAGAAGAGGAAAAGTTGAGCATGTGTTTCTAATGATGGCTGTCTTTTTTTCTTTTTAAACTTTAAGACACATGTCCTGTAAAAGGCTTACTAACCTACTCTTTGCGTCTGGAGTTTAAATAAGACTCAGGCCTCTTGTGGTGACACAAAACATGGACTTGACGACACCAAAAGTAGCCCACACGATAGCCTCCAAAGCTAACGTGAGCGCAGCAAATCAGTGCGCAGTGTCCAGGTGCTGGTGCAGACACAGACATGCCCAACGATGCTTCAAAGCGCGCAGACATTTCACACACTGGCCTGCTTTTTCCTTCCGCCAACATGGTAAAGGTTAACACAGCTCAGCTCCTTTAAAGTCTGACAGGCCTGTTATGATCTGACCCTGATTTTGGGAGCACCTTTGTCACAGCTGACCTACATTTAGTCACACTGTATACAAAACCACACTCCTGCGAGCCTATAGGCAAGTGCAAGGCTTTAATTAATAACTAGTAATAACTATCATTTTGCTCTTAAACTGACATTTGTAGTATGTACCAAAGGGATACATTTGACCCATACTCAGGGACTGTAACACTTGATTCCTCTCTGCAGTTTGACTTTGTCTGAGTGAGCTCCATGTATCACTTTGTCTCTATATTTGACATTTCCTGGAGCCTTGGTGTAAAAGTAGATCTGTATAAAACATGGATGCTACACGAACAATCCAAGAACCTTCATTCTGTTTGATCCAACCCTCTGGTCAGATGTTTCCCCGTCTCTCTCCTCTTCCTCCTCCTCTTCCTCCTTCTCCTTCGTCTTCTTCTCTTCCTTCTGTCTGTAATGTCTTTCTTGTGTGAGGGCCCCGGGCTGTACCTTTCTGCAAACTCCCATCTCCCTAAATCCCGTCACTCGGCTGTGCACTGTGCACGGCTCCACCCGGTGCCGCACACAGCTGCCAGGGCTCCGTGTCGCCCCAGGACCCCTCCGAAGAGCCTGTCAACTTTCTTTAAATCCAACCACCCACTCCAACCTCGTCGTGCAGCTCTGTGCCAGTGCAGCTACTAAAATAAAATAAAAAAGTCTCTGTGGATGTAGAAGTATTCAGACAGTTCCCGTCTATAGGGCCGCCGTATCCTGTCGAGATAAACATACCAATAAACATGATGAGCTCTTGACCCTTTCCCTGATAAGAACATAGAACATTTTCACTTTAAAGACGCACTGAGTAACATTTCTAGTCTTTTCTACGTACTTGTCTCCATGGAGATGTTACTGCTTTGTCTAGAGTATCCCACAGTACAGATTAAACCCATCTATCACAGCACTACACCACATTACACCTCAGATCTGTGGAGAGGCGACCCTATTTACAGAAGTATTTGTTGTAGTTTTAAGCAATAGAAACACAAGTCGTGAATAAATACTAGAGATCTATGTTTAAAGTCATACCGTGGAACATTCTAGGCAAAGCAGTAACAACACCATGGAGACAAGTAAGTAGCGGAGACTCAACCAGAAAAAAATGAGCAGTGCATCTTTTTAACCCTTACATACTATTTGGGTTAATTTTGACCCGTTTTGACATTCAACTGTCGTAAAAATACACCTGAAATTTGATGACTTTTGTGTATTTTGGCAAATATTTAGGAAAAATGAAAATATTTTAAAATGTTATACTTTTATATACCACTGCTTTGAATGTATTGACTAGTTTGAAATAAGCGTAATGGCTGCAGTGGATAAACATGGATATATTTTAAATTCCAACAGTTCCAGAATATTCATGTCAGTTTCAAACACAATAAATATCACCATCATTTTGGCTTTTATGTTTTTATTTGTTTTGTAAAACAGGACACGGTACTGTGTGATAACAGATGTTTTTCTCAAAAAACGAGTGTTGTAAAACTTACAAAAATATGCTCTTCCTGCTCTCTCAAACATTATATTTATATATTACACATATTTATTCATGTGGAACAGTCTGTTTATTTGGTATAGACACTTACTGTAAGGGAATTCTTGGTCCGGGTCAAATTTGACCTGGACGATACTGTGAAAGCTTAAGAAATGAACAGTATGTAAGGGTTAAAGTAAGTCTTTTTGTTCAGTAGTTTTAAATGCCAACTGTTCTCTGGTTTCAGAATAATAGAAAATTAACACAACAGCATTTAACTTTAAAAAGAATATCTTTTTGAATGACCAAAAGTCCTCAAAATGTCGCCTCTAAACAGGAAACTACAAACTACATTGCAAATAAAGGCTGCACAGTTTCCTTATACTGTATGTTCTGTGACTGAGTAGATTGCGATTTTAATATCAGTCCACCTTAAATACTAAAACAAAATCTCTTGCGTTTTGGAGAATATCGGCTGGAGCGTCCCATTCTCTCGGTGGGAACGACTCCCTCCTCCTTCCCGACGCCCTCTTCTCTCTGGCTTTTTCAGTCTGTAATATCAATATAATCGTCATTTACTCGCAGAAAATTGAAATGGAGTTTTACATATTTTTTCTTGCTCCTCATGTCCTACAACATCTGCTGTCATGAACATAATCACCTCATGCTCTGTCATGCAACAGGGGATAAAAACAAGTTGCTCATCCTTCCCAAATCAGAATACTCTTTATGCTCGACATGAAACTAAATTATTTATTAGGGGTGTAACAATATCCAACTGAAAATACAGTTCCACCTTGTGATGTCATGTGGTAATACTGCCCTAGAAAGGCAAAAGACCTGAACTCTCCAGAGTGAGAAACTGAGAAAAATGACTTCAAAGTTTCTGTTTTGTCCATATAATAGGCATGGCTCTCAAAATTTGACTACTAGTTGCTATAATGAAGAAATATTTGTATGTGAAAAATTGAGCTCAAAATGGACCTGACCTTTGTATCCTTTGTATCATGAAATAAAACATAAGGCAGTTATGCAAAGCCAAAGGGCTGACATGATCACCATTTTCTTTAGATTTTCTCCAGACTTCCATCCATGATAAGAACATCTCATCAAGCTCCAGTCATCGTGTGTTTGTTTGAAATGATCTAGAAGAGCTTTGGATTTCCTGTTTAGTGTTGATCAGGATCGTGCGGCGACACTTACACAATAAAACAGTTTGACAGACTTGACAGACTTAACTCTGACAGAGTTACTTTGCAGTATAGTGTGTACAGCATGAAAAAATACTAAGGGTGTAATGATATCCAAGTCTCATGATACGATATCGTCAATGTATGAACTTCACGGTACAATATTTATTGCAATATCGTGGGAAAGCTCACATTGTGGTGGAGAGGCTCACGATTAGACATGTAACAATATCCAAATCTCTCTGTACGATATTTTCACGATACACATCTCACAGTACGATATTGATTGCGAATATTTTGTGGATACTAAAAAAACCTAATATGCTACTTTTTCTTGACAAGACTTAATCCAAACAACTAGACTTAAAAGTGTTAGAATTGTTATTTCTTCTTTTAGTCTGCACTGAAATGGAGCAAAGGATCATGGTCTATGTAGTTCTCTGTCTTTTGCTGCACCAAAACTCTTCATTTAAGCAAAGAGACTTGTAATTCGATATATTGTGATGGTCCCTGATATTATTTTGAGAACTTTGACAATACGATAGCACGATAGTTTGGTTACTGTTCCATCCCTATTATTTATATGTATATAGATTAACTTAACTTTCATAAAGGGTACAATTCACAGCGACTTTCCAGCTGATTTCCATTTTGGAGCATGTTTGTAGAGTTTGTGTAACTTTTCTGGAGGGTTTGTCACCTGCTTGTTTCTATAAATATGTCATTGCTCTGCCTGGAAGGTTCCACAGTATGACATTAAACATCTTTACATTACATTTATTCAATTACAGGTGGATTTAAAGCTCAAAAATACCTAGAAAAACAGGCATTCTGACTGTGAGCGGGGTCGCCTCTCCACAGATCTGACGCTTGACGGACCTTCCACCGGAAAAGTCACACAACGCACCTTTTTAAACATTAAACTAATACCAGAATAGTTGCGTCCTGTGCAGTTTGACAGTTACAAAGATGTTCATTTCAGTTTGATTCATCGTGGAGCCAGCAAAAAATATAAGCAGCTCAATATATGAAATTGGCTCGAGACGTCGAAAACTAAAACGCTGAGTGCAGCTCTGGACAGTGGAGCCGCTCGTCATCGCCAATCACTTATTTTGTGCCAATATTTCTTTTCAAATGAATTGTACTTAAAGGTGCACTGTGTAACTTTCCGGGTGGCGTGTCCGTCACCACGTTGTTACTCTGCGTGGAATTTTTTTCACAGTGCGATATTAAACTTCCATAAAGACGAGCACCAAGCCAATTTACAGGTCAGGTTTGTGGAGTGGTGGACCCTCTTATAGTAGAATGCGTATTTTTTTCAAGGGATTGTTTTATTGTAAACATTAGGGATGTAACGATATCCAAATCTCAAAGTAATTTCACTGTACGATATTTATTGTGATATTTTGGAGTGGTTAATAAAATTGTAGACAGGATACTTTTTGCCTTTTAAATACCTTGACAAGATTTTGGTGTGAATTATTACTGTCATAATCCCAAGAATTAAAGTAAAAAACACATTTCTTCATGTTGTTTGCACTGAAATGAATCATGGGATATGTAGTTCTCGATGTGTTTTAGCTGTTGTTACTAGGGATGTAACAATAACTGAAATATCGTGATGTCGTATCGTCAAAAGTCTCACAATAATATCGTGGGCTGTCACAATATATGGAGTTACAAGTTCCTTTGCTTAAATACATGGTTTTATTGTAGCAACAGCTTATAAACATCGGAAACTACATATCCCATGATTCATTTCAGTGTAGACAACATGAAGAAATATGTTTTTTACTTGAATTCTTGGGATTATGACGGAAATAATTCACACCAAAATCTTGTCAAGATTTTTTAAAAGTTAATAAAGTGTCCTATCTTCAATTATATCATCCTCTTCAAAATATCGCAATAAATATCGTACAGAGAAATTTGAATATCGTTACATCCCTAGTTGCTACTATAAAACCTGCATTTAAACAAAGGAACTTGTGATTCGATATATTGTGACAGCTCTTGATATTACTGTGAGAGTGTTGACAATACGATATCACGATATTTCAGTTATTGTTACATCCCTAGTAAACACATTGAAATCATTGAATAATTATACAATAACTGTTGTCGAAGTTTTCAGTTTGTCCAAGAAAGGGTGGAAGCAAAAGGCTGGAGACCAACTGGACGTCTTAAGCAGGAGAAGTTTATTTACCCTCAATAATACGAGCCTGGGGGGAACTTGAAAAATCAACATAGTGTGATTTCAAAAGAGAACATAGTGTGATCTTTGAGTGTTCAAGCCCATTTGACTATGCTTCTGGAGGAGGAGGTTTATAAAGCAAATGGTGAGACTATGAAGACCAGTAGACACCAGTTAGACACCAATATGCCACAGGTAAGATAGTGATATGCCAATGGTATGCCAAGGGAAGATCATGGTGTAAATACAGCTTTTGTGTCAATGTTAAAGGGATAGTTCAGGATTTTTGGCATGAATCTGTGTGTCATCCCCGTGAGCAGTGTCACACTGACTTACCCCCGACAGCGTCCAGTGAGCCGAGATACTGGCCGTTTTCAGTGCTGACGAAAGTAGTCCAGCAAGTTGACTGGGGACTGTATGATAAAGTGTTTTCTTCTCAAAACAATATGTGTTCAAAAGAGTGATACATTTGCGCAGTGATACGAACAGAAAGAAAATGGTGCCAAGCGATAAGGAGGTCTGACTTTTTAGGCGACGAAGGTTTTGTGATGCAAATATATCACTCTTTTGAACACAGATTGTTTTGAGAAGAAAAACGCTTTATTATACTGTCCCCAGCACAACTTGCCAGACTACTTTCGTCAGATTTATGTCAAAAATCCCGAACTATCCCTTTAAACTGAGATGTACGTGGAAGATAAATTACTTAAATTCTCTTACAATAACCAAGTTTAATGCCCTACTGTGGTATATTCAGGAGAAGGCGATCTCCCTTATGTATCTCCATGGACACAACCACATGTTGGTATTTGTAAGAGAAAAGTTACATAGTGCACCTTTTAATAAACTGATCATGGCTAATCTTCAGGAGTCTCTAACTGCACATTTAGCCTACTCTTAGACAAGTTTTAAAAGTTTAACTTCTGCCATCTACTTTTCGTCTCCACGGTGATGGCTTTCCCTGGAATGTTCTGAAGTATGGTGATAAGCCTTTAAGCCCATCTATCCCCGTGGAGACGAGCAGGTGACACCACCAGGCTAAGTTACAAGTCAGATCTGTGGAGAGACCCCGCTCACAGGAAGAATTCATATTTTCCAAGACATTCTGAGCAATAGAAACGCCAAAAAGATAAATGCGTTGTATATGCGGAACTGTTTACAATTTCCAAAGTCTTGAAATTTAACGACTCTGTGGATTTCAAAATGTCTACTTTTATGTACAGAGTGCTCCAGAGCTTGTTCCAAATAAAACACCCTCCAGAAGACCTCAGACGATCATTTATGTTTGCTAAACCTAAAGCTCGAAGTCCAAGGGGTGAACGTGTGGAACAGTTTAGATGATGTAAACTCCTGTACGTCATTGTTTATGTCTAAAAATGTTTAAGGGGCCCATATCACACTATTCTCTGATCTGTGCTGTAATGTTTCCTCATCACACACAGACCTGGACTTGTGTTTTGTTTCATTCACACATGTTTAACAAAAACACAAATCCTGCACATTTAGGTGGAGTTCTTCTGTCAAACTGAAAACACTCCACCTTGTGATGTCATTTGGCAATACAGGAATGTTTTTAAACTCCATACACCTTCACTAGAATCATTTGGATCATTTCAGCCATGGAATTGCCAATTTCTACTGAACAAAAGGTAAAAGGCAGCTCATGACATCACAAGGTGGAACAGAGCGTTTTGAACTTTGGAGATGTAGACAGACTGATAATGCAGGATTACTCAAACATGTGTAAATGAAACAAATTTTGATGAGGTTACGATTGGGGTGTAACGATATCCAAGCATCACGATACGATATCGTCACGGTATGAACCTCACGATATTTACGATATTTATTGCGATATGTTGGGGAAGCTCACGATGTAACAATATCCACTTTACTATATCGGTATGTTGACCCCGGGGTCAATGTACTATGGGGTGATAATATCTCCAGTGTTGGGAAGGTGACTTAAAATGTATTCCACTACAGATTACAGATTACAGACCCCAAAATGTAGTTTGTAACGTAATCCATTAAATTACTTAAAGTGAGTAACATAATCTGAATACTTTGGATTACTTGATTTGCCGTATAAAAAATATTATTGATAGAAGAAGAGGAGACATGTCCACTCAGCATGATTTAGTCCAGTTAAATCCTGTTTTTGTCCTGGTTTAGTCCTGGTTAGACCTGGTTTAGATCTACTTTAGACCTGGTTTTAGACCTGGTTTTAGACCTGGTTTTAGTCCTGGTTTAGAACTGGTTTAGCTCTAGTTTAGACCTGGTTCTGGCAATGAGTGGAATTAAGGAGAAAAAATTAAAAAATAAATAAAAATGGGGATATAGTCCAAAATGTGAAAACAGGAAAATACCGCCATGTAATCCATTTATTTCAACAAAGTAACTGTAATCCAATTACCCCTCACTGAAACGGTAACTGTAACTGAATACAGTTACTCATAATTTGTACTCTGATTACGTAACGCCGGTACATGTAATCTATTACTCCCCAACACTGACTATCTCAAACCGGCTTTAAATCCTCGATCTCAGAAATCATTGACGACACAGAAACGACACAGAAACGACACAGAAACGACACAGAAACGACACAGAAACGACACAGAAACGACACAGAAACGACACAGAAACGACACAGAACTCTTCACTGATTGGCTGGTGCCTGAACTCACACTTCCGGGGTTTTTGTGAACCGTCTAGTGTATTTTGATTCCTGACCTAGTCTCTGTAGAGAAATGAAACTGAGCGGAGGCACTAGGTGACTCCAGCCTGGCTACCTGACCCGAGCGAGCTACAACAAACTTTTAAACATTCAAAAATTGGAATAACTTGCAAAAACAAAACTGGGACAAATGCTACAAAAATAGACAATTTAAAAAATATAGGGGAAAACAAAAAGTGCCCAAACAGTTTTTTAGTGCAATGAGTCGTCTAACCTGTCATAGGCACTTTAACAACAGCTGCAGTTCAATATAATAGAGATTGTAGCCTATTTTATTGTGAAACTTATGGCAGTTCTCCAATACACTTTTTTCCACAATATTCACTAGTGCTCTACCCCTGCTCCTGCTCACTCCTCCTTCTCCCTCCTGCTCCTGCTCCTGCTCACTCTACCATAAATTAGCTGGCTGGGTTTGCTCGGGACTGAGATAGTTTTAATGAAGCCAGATTCCTTTGTGTTTGCCCGGTGGCTGGGGCCGGTGGGGGTAATTGAGTATGAAGGGGGTTTTCTCCTCTTGTTACCCAGGCCGGAGTGGACACAACATGGGGTCAGAGTCGGGTATTCTTGTGGACACACGGGGATAGGACCAGGACGAAGCAGGGGTCAGGGGTAATTGAATAATAATGATGATGGAGGCTCCTCAGATCTGTGTGGGCCTTTTGGATGCACAGACGTTTCACACCACAACAATGAGCAGGGCTTGTAAAACTTTTATAGACTTGTCTGCATCTGTGTGAAGGGTGTGTCAACAGTTGGAGCTCTGTAGGCCTTTAGTTGATTAGTTGATGCTGTCCTAGTTGACCAAAATTTGTTTTAGTAAGGATTTAGATGGGACAACAGAAGTGAGTTTACTTAGTTTAGTGAGATTAAATATAATTTTTTTAGTTATTTATATGTAATAGAGCATCTTAAACTCATGATTCACAGGCAGAATCTGTCTTTATATAAATAATATAATAAAATACTGTTTAATGTAGCTGCTACAGATTCATTAAATTGTAATTTCATACAAAAATAAATTAATTCTTTCTGCTCCTTTTCATTCGCATTGATGTATTTAAAAACATTATTTTATATTCATCTTAAAGGTGCATTGTGGTGGAGGGTCCGTCACCTGCTTGTCTCTATGGAGATTAGGGGCGTACAAAAATATCATTATATCCTATATACAATAACATTGTATATATTGATATATTGTATTGTTTATTGTGATAAAGCGATTTTGATATCATGGGCTGCTGTATTGATATATCTCCATGAATATTTTTTTGTGTATTTTTCTAAATTATTTTGTTGGAGCGCTAGAGTTTTGTTTCTTCTTTAGAGAAAGGAAACTCGTTTATGTGACACATTTGACATTTTCACTGTTTGATGATTCAAATGTTTGCTTCATATAAACTTTGCACAAGAAATGGTTTAACAAAACTTTTAGTATCACAACCATGATTTGACCTTTACTTTTTACTGAACCATAGATTTGAAATATATTGTATTGACTTGAAAGTGCACTGTATAGAGAGATGTATCGTATCGAGGTATCTATCGTATCGGCAACTTTTTAACTCTTTCCCCCTTGGACGCCTACTTGGAACAACCCATACATATATTAGTATGTGTGGGTTGTAGTGGCCCCACCTATCACAGCCTCTGTTTACATGTGAAAAACAGAGCCATTTGTAATGGTCGTCAAATCACGTCTTTAGTGATACAGCGGAGGTGTCAAAAGACGTCATTAATGAAACAAGGCGGTCGTCAAATGTCGTCTTCATGGGGGAAACAGTTAATGATACTCAGCCCTAATGGGGATGTTATTGCTTTGTCTAGAATGTTCCACAGTAGAAGTTAAGCCTTTCCATCACAAGGGAGACAACTATAAGCTACATTATAGGTCAGATCTGTGGAGAGTCGCCCCTATTCAGAGAGAATAATTGTGTTTTTGAGCAATAGAAATGCCCATAATGAATAAATGCTGGATATGTTTAATGCCATACTGTGGAACATTCCAGGCAAAGCAATACAATGGGTGATGGACCCTCCACCTCCAAATGTTGAGCGAAGAATCTTTAAACAAATGAAACAAATAAAGAAATGGAGAATGAAATAAATACATTGTACATACATTCCTAGTTCTTTTTCCAGCATTAATAGTTGTTTTTGTATGAACTCATGTAGACAATGACAGATATATATTTTTTCATGGTGATTTCGATACAGATTTTTTAGGATTATTGGCCTTCGGTCGCTCTGTATTCTATCTCGAAGTAAGGAGTTAAAAGTCCAGATATCTCTCTACTCCCCCTGCTGGTGGAGTCTTGTGGGTGCAGTTTGGGTCAGATTCATACCCATAGTCCATATATAGGAATTTAAAGATGCACTATGTAATTTTTCTGTTGGAGGGTCCACCACAGGCTTGAGGCTCCATGGAGATGTTATTGCTTTGCCAGAAATGTTCCACAGTATGGTATTTAACTTCTCTATCTCCATGGAGACAAACAGGTGACGACATCAGGCAAAGTTCCAGGTATTTTTCATTTTTTGCAAGATCTAAAAGAATGGGTTATGGTTTTTAATGCTGTACTCTGGAACATTCCACTCACTGCTGTAACATGTGGGCCCTCTACCAGAAGTTTTTTCTAAAGTTGCACCTTTTAACATTAGACATTAGATAAGCTTTTTAAAATAAACCTATTGATGCGTCTGTCTGTCTCGAATCTGTAAAGCGACTATGGCTGCGTCTCATTTCTCTTTCCTCACTTCCTTTTTTCTCCTCGATCCTCCATTTTTCAGCTGTCAGTAGGGTGACCATATTTCCATTTGTCAAAACCAGGACACCGTATGGGGGGTGGGAGGTGGGGCTTTTTAACGTTTTTTGGTGTCATGGTGAGCTTTGAGGTCCCTGCACCGCCACTGGACACTGAAACATATGTGCTGCTTTACACACTGTGCACATGGCCTCCCTCTTGTCCAGACCACGATGGAAAAGCGGGGAATTTTTTGTACAACTCTTTAAATGCGCATTTGTGTTTCGGCATGTTGCAGACTGACCGAGTGCTTGTGTCTGCTCGCTCCTTCTGTGTTAGAGAACTACGAGAGACGCTCAGTTTAATGGCCCAATGAAAGATCATGAAAACCCGGACATTTGGTCACTTTACTTTAAAAACAAAAACCCGGACGGCCAAAAAAAACGGACATTTGGTCACCCTAGCTGTCAGTTAAATGTGTCATATTAAGCCATGTCCCAAAGAAAACCACGGACTGAAGGAGTAAACACAATGGAGACTTCAGGAGCAGACGTCAGAGAAAAGAATCAAACTTTATTGTTCTCAGTGAGGAGTTTAGATCCTCTCTCCTCACTGTGTCTCATCTGTGGGCGGGACTTCCTCACCAGTTTCCTGCAAAATCAAGAAGAGGAATCAAAGAGAAGGAAACAAGGAAAAAGAAATGAGTGTTTGGAAAAGCACTATATAAGACGAAGACATTATTGTTACTAAAAAAAGGTGGATCAGTGCGTCCCTAATTGAATTTCTCTTGTAGCAACTCGCTTTTTCACTTCTGATGATTTCCAAACCCCAGTTGTAAGTTTGCGGTGTATAAAGTTTAACGTCATAGTGATTGTCATAAGAAATCCTTCAACTGATTTACTGTGTTTGCATACAGAAAGTAGTTCCTGATTTTACGGCCCGATGACAAAGGGGCTGAGTCGGCGCGTTGGTGTTATCATGATGATGGCAGATCTGCTTCCTGGTGTGTGTGGGTGTCAGGGTTGCCAGATTTTCAGAGTGTAACCAGCCGACCAAACCTTTGGAAAAAAGCCCAAAACGACATACTTGAGTCTTAGAAAAATACGCCCCAAATAGAAACGACTAGATAAACGTGTGTCACAGCTGAACGTGCACTAATGAGACCCACGTGTTTTATTAGAATATTTAACATCACTAACAGCTTTAAAACATAACTATAGGTTGTTTATTGTCATTATTAGGGATGTAACAATATCCAAATCTCTCTGTATGATATTATTACGATATGCATCTCATGGTACGATATTTAATGCGATATTTTGGAGAGGCTGATTATAATTGTAGATAGGACACTTTTCTGCTTTTAAAACACCTTGATAAGATTTTGGTGCAAATTATTACTGTCATAATCCCAAGAATTAAAGTCAAAAACATATTTCTTCATGTTGTCTGCACTGAAATGAATCATGGGATATGTAGTTTCTGATATTTATTAGCTTTTCTTACTAAAAAACAATGCATTTAAATGTATTCATACATAAAATATGTTTTAATTTTATTGAGTGAGCAATAACTAATACAAAGTTGGCTTTTATTAAATGTGAAGTTTGTAATATTTGTTACCACTAAAGCCCAATGTTGCAATTTTGCAACATTTCCACAGATTCCTCAAAAAAAGAAAAAACTAATTATTTTCTGTATTAGAGGCTTAGTACAAACATGTTAAACAAGGTTAATTTTTTTTTCATCCAGGAAATGAATGCTTGGGTCTCAGAGGGTTTAAACAAAGGAACTTATAATTTGATATTTTGCGACAGCTCTTGATATTATTGTGAGACTTTTGACGATATGATATCACGATATTTCAGTTATTTACATTAACAGTGTCGTTTAATTGTCGGAGTAGCAGCATAAACATTATTTTTCAAGCGTCCCACTACTTTGACTTTTTTTTTTTCATTGTTGAAGTAGCAGCTCTTTACTCTTTTTCAAACGTTTCACTTCAACATTCCACACTTTTCTGACATGAATAATATGAATGTGATAGCTTATTACTCTTTGCACTTGCATATCTCATGAGATGCTTGGGCTGGTGCAATGCTCTTGATCAGTGAATACTTGGGCCACATAGGACATTAAACAGTGGAAAAATGTCCGAACTGTTCACCGTTTACAAAAGAGCAGCCTTTGGGAAAATATCAAATCTCAAATGGAGACTGCATGGCCCTTTGTGCTTCATTCATTTGGTCATGTAGGCGATCTGCGGAGAACAACATATACCGCGATTTCCGAACTATAAGCCGCTACTTGTATGAAAGTGGAGTGTGCGTGAGTGATGGTGGTGGTCGGAGGGACCGTTGGCGCCGATTGGCATAGCAGCCGCGCTTCTGTTAATCTGTCCAAGAGCAGCTGTGGCTACTATAGAGGCTTTGCACCGTCACGTGACTCCTATAGCAACGGTACCTACGCCGCCATGACACTGGGCACACTATGTCATTGACTTCAGCAGCATTGGAGAAACATGGGCAGGTTTTGTTGTGTGTATTTGGTTGTTCTAGACGCTCTGAAAGGGATAAAATGATTTGTTTCTTAACTGTTCCTCTGGAAATGACTCAAACAAGGGAATTATCATGAAAAAAGACGGGAATTATGTCTAGAGAACATAAACCACGAAGAGATTTCCTATGGTACCATCAAGACACACTCACGTCATTTTCATCAAGGTATTTGCTATTTAAATAGTTTCATAGTTTATTTAATGAGAGAAGCACATTTACTGAACTAAAATGTAAAAAGAAAACATTTGCAGTGTGAGTGTGCAGTAGAAACTGGATCTTCCAACGCACATATAAACATGTCACTCGTCGTAGGACCCATGTTTTCTTTATTGTCTTGTTTATTCACAACTATGTCTTCTAGAATGAATCACTTTTTGTGAGCAGATCTTTCTAACGTTCGGCTCACAGACTCTTCGACTCGTGCGTCATGTTGATCACAGGAGCCCAGTGTGGGTTCGTTGAATCATAAACTAGTGCGGGTTTTCCTGGATAAATTAATGAAATTTTAGTTCAGTAAATGTGCTTCTTTCATTAAATAAACTATGAAACAATTTAAATAGCAAATACCTTGATGAAACTTCGGGTGTCTTGATGGTACAATAGGAAATCTCTTTGCGGTTTATTTTTGCTAGCTATAATCCGTGTCTTTTTTTTGATAATTCCCTTATTTGATCCTGATGAGTCATTTCCAGAGGAACAGTGAAGACACTGTTCGTTTTATCCCTTTCAGAGCATCTAGAACAACCAAATACACAACAAAACCTGCCCATGTTTTTCCGATGCTGCTAATGTCAAGTGACATAGTGTGCCCGGTGTCATGGCGGCATGGGTACCGTTGCTATAGGAGTCAGGTGATGGTGCAAAGCCTCTATAGTGGCTTACCATCACCAGGTATAGAGTGAATGAATAATGCTGAATGTAATGCTCTGTAAAGCGTCTTTGTGACAAAAATGTCTGTGGAAAAAGTGTTATATAAATAAACACTTAATTATTTCTCACACTTTGAACCCTGTGGCTAATAAAATGATGCGTCTAATACATGGATGAATTCATTGTTTGGCACATTGTTCATTCATAAATACGGTCTATGGTTTGGCAACACAGTGGATACACACAGCCTGTGCAGAAAACACCGCTGTCTGTGCGATTACACATGGATCTAGGAAACACATGAAGTTACTACACGAGCTTGTGATATTGTCAGTGCACTCAAATAGTTTATCGCTGTGTGATAAATTAAGTTATGATGCTAAATGAACATTAGTGAGGGGGATACGTCTTACCCGAGTGAGTCGATGGTGAGATTTTGGCGACGGTAGCGGGACGAACTGACTCGATGCAAAAAGACGACAAAAGCTTTCAGAGGCGATAAAAGCAGACGACCCGAACTTGAAAATGTTTTTGAAGACGTGGACACCTGCGGCTTATATTCAGGTGTGGCCTATATATGTACAATTTAAAATTTTGTTGATGCGGCTTATATTCAGGTGCACTCAAGAGTCTGGAAAATATGGTATATGTCAGAATAGTGATACTAAAAAGTGTCATAAAACTGGCCCGTCTTAATAGAGGCATGTTGTAATCAAGGGGTGTCGGAATAAGCTGCGGACTCTGAAACATAACAGAAAAGGATAAAAATCACCTCTTTAATGATCTTGAAGTGCTAGAAAAGCCCAAAGTCGCTATAAAGAAGCTGACTTGGCAAGTCGGATTCAAAATGTAAAGATGTAGATTTTACAACCTCACAACAAAGCGTTGTTTTTTGCGCGTTCGCATGATAATGACACATCTACTTCCTGGTTTGGATGTGCAGGTAATTGCAGGAGCAGGGACAAACACGGGTCTCGTCAGCCTCATGAATCTCAAAGTCTAAACAAGGTAATTGGCCCTTCAGAACTTTCAGGAATTTCCCCGCGATCACAGCCAACAGGAACGGTCGTACCTCCAGGCACTTTGGAAAGAGCTTAGATGTTTTCATTTCTTTTGCTTTAACTTATTACGTCAGCGGAAGTTGAACTCATGGTTTTACAGTTTGAATTGCAGCAGTAGTCGTGTGTAGAAGCTTTTAAAGATGCACTATGTCACTTTTCTGGTGGCTCACTTTGCTCGTCTGCATGGAGATGTTTTTATTACTTTACCTAAAATGTTCTGCAGTAACGCATTAAACTTGGCCCACTATGGCTTACATACGGCTTATAGACTAACCGCTATGCCAAATCTTTTACATACTAAATACTTTACATCAACTATAATAAACATATTGGAGGGTCAGATTACTATAGTCATAGGTTTCCCCTATTTAACTATCAGCCCTGTCTATTTGAACAAGATTCCAAATCATTTTACATCACTTTGATTGACCTAACTCATTAATAACTACTTATCTCATTTTCAGTAAAATATGTTTAAACAACTAAGTCATTTTTAACATTCAAAAGTTATAATCGACATAAAAAACACTTTCAAATATGTCAATATGTTTTAATTTGCAGATACAGTATTAATATTCAGAGTTTTCTATAGAATTCAAGTTCTTTATTAATAAAATATAGATTTTAATAGAGGGGTCAATATTCTATGGGGGGGTCAACAAACTATAATAGGATTCTGACCCCGGGGTCAAAATACTATGTGGTATGTTGACCCCGGGTCACCTCACCGCAGGGTCAAAATCCTACACCACACCAGCTTTAAATCCTCGATCTCAGGAATCGTTGCCAACACAGAATGTCTGGCTCTTCTCTGATTGGCTGGTGCCTGAACTCACACTTCTGGGGTTTTTGTGAACCGTCTAGTGGATTCTGATTCCTGACCTAGTCTCTGGAGAGAAATGAAACTGAGCTGAGGCACTAGGTGGCGCCAGCCTGGCTACATGTTTCAGGCATCTGCGCTCAAATGCATAGGTGTCCACAATGTTTAATGCCATACTATGGAACATTCTAAGAACCCCACCCAGCCCCTCCCCACTGGAGAAGTTTCATAGTGCTTCTACTCTTTCTCAACCTAAACACTGAATAAACAATAGGGAACATTTTAAGTTGGTTTTCAGTTGCCTTTGAGTGCTGTTTTTAATTAGATAGAAGAAAAGAAAAAACATTTTGAAGATGCCAACACTGAAAAACTAAAATCCAGCCAAGTTAAGATGACAAGTAACAGACTTTTGTACTTAAAATATGAAAATACATCTTGCTACACTTAAGAAAAACAACATCTCTTTCCACATAAAATAAGAAACAAAATCTAATGTTGCTTGAATGAATAAAAACATCAGCAGATCATTTTACTTGTCAAGGTGAATCTAAAATGTTCTCAATTTAAGTCATTTTAAGTAGATTTTCCTGTGACAAAAAGTAACTCAAACTCTTGGACAAATAAAACTTGATTGTAAAGTTCTAACCCCCATTCTTTCAAAATGACATGTTGTGGTTCCACGTTCATTCAGCTGGAGCGTTTTTTACCCTCTTCATAAAGACTGGCATTCAGGCGCAGAAATGAAAGACCAGATAATTACTGGAGTTTAATGGCTGGCTTGTGTCACTCTAATAACATCTCATTCCAAATGTAGTTCTCTTCTAGTAGCTCTGAAGCCTGGGTTTATGTCAAGTCATGATGATACATGTCAAATCGTCCTTGGATTCAGTTTTATTCAGGGTGATTCTTTAGTATTTTCTAATTTATGTTATAATGTCTGTTTTCTCATCACAAACACACAGAATCAGTGTGTTTTGTTTGAGTTTTTCTCTCAAACTAAAACACTCTGTTCCACCTTGTGATGTCATGTGGTAAAACAGGAAGTGTTCCACTATGTTTTTAAACTCCATACACCTTCATTTGGATGATTTTTAGCCCTGAATTGCTCTAATCTCTACTGAGCTAGATGGGTAAAAGGTAGCTGTTTAAATGGAAAACTACCACTTCATGACATCACAAGGTGGAGCATTTTGAGTTTTGGAGATGAAGACAAATACATTATTATAGTTAAAGCCACAGTATCTAACTTTTTTTTTTTTTTTTTTTTTTTGCTAAAATGATTAAAATAAAACCATGCTTTTCATTCTAGATGTTTTTATTGTACTGAAAAACATGCATCTTTACTCTAAGCAGACATTTCCACAGACCTGACTCTTATTTGATATGGAAGCTGAGTTCTTCCTGCTTGTTTCCATGGAAATATTCCTTTGACTATAATAATCCACAGTCAGTGTTGGGAAGGTGACTTTTAAAATGTATTCCCCTACAGATTACAGATTACATACCCCAAAATGTAGTTTGTAACAGAATCCATTAAATTACTTAAAATGAGTAATGTAATCTGAATACTTTGGATTACTTGATTTGCTGTAGAGAAACAAAGACAAGGAAATCTTCACTTAAGATGTTTTATCTGCTAAAAGAAAATAAAAAGCCCAGACTTTACTGAACCAAATTAAAAATATTATTGAAGACGATTAGACACGGTCCACGCTGCATAATTTAGTCCTGTTAAATCCTGGTTTGGTCCCGGTTTTAGTCCCGGTTTTGGTCCCGGTTTTAGTCCCGGTTTTGGTCCCGGTTTTAGTCCTGGTTTAGACGTGGTTTAGTGTCCGGCAATGAGTGGAATTACCAAACAAAACAAAAAAACAGAACAGCCCAAAATGTGAAAACAGGAAAATCCCTCTGTGTAATCCGTTTATTTAAACAAAGTAACTGTAATCCAATTACCACTCATTGAAACAGTAACTGTAACTGAATACAGTTACTCATAATTTGTACTCTGAATACGTAACTCCAGTACATGTAATCTGTTACTCCCCAACACTGTCCACAGTATTACACTTTATCCACCATGACACTTTATACTCCAGTGTTTCAAAGTGTGTTTTCATTTTCTATTGTCTAGTGTCATGCCACCTCCAGAAAGTTACACACTATCACTTTAAATTATTGGTTTATATTTGCTTTTATAGAATTTATTTTTATCCCATGTTCCTGTATTCCACAAAATTTACTCTTGTGACTTTTAAGACATGTTATTATACTGTTACCTAATCAAAAATATACCTGGAGTTGTGTGTTTTTTCATTCAGACATGTTTAATTAATACTTTTTTTTTTATGTAGTCTGTGACATCACAAGGTGGAACAGAGCATTTTGAGCTTTGGAGATGTAGACTCCATGAAGATGAAGTTTTATTTCAGTAGAGATTGGCAATTCCAAAGCTGAAATCATCCAAATTTTAGTGAAGGTGTGTGGAGTTTACAAACACAGTAGCACACTTCCTGTATTATCACATGACATCACAATGTGGAACAGAGTGTTTTCTGTTTGTGAAAAGAACTCAGCCTAAATATACAGGATTTGTGTGTTTTAAACATGTGAATGAAACAAATCACAACTGCAGGTGTGTTTGTGATGAGGAAACATTACAACACAGATCAGAAAACGGTGTAATATGAGCCCTTTAATCGTACTTATATTAAACCTTTTTAGAAAACTCACTCACCCAAATCTTGCCTTTTGTTCTTTGCAGCCCCCAGTCCCACCACAGCCGTGCACTACCTGGCCACCAAATGTGTGGACAACGTCAAGCACCGTCAGGATTCCAAATGGTTCATGCCCTGGGGCCCCAACCAGTGCGACAAGATCCGCTCCTTCGACGAGGCCATGGCCAAACGCATCGAGGCCAACAACATCGTGTTCGCCGTCCACATCCCTCTGCCCTACAAGGAGATGAGCCCCTGGTTTCAGTTCATGCTCGTCATCCTGCAGTTTGACATCGCCTTCAAGATGTACAACCAGATCGGTGAGGAGGGGAGAGGGTCTGCAAGCTCTTGGGGTTGTCAGAAGCATCGAAAATCAGATATTAACCGATATAAAAGTAGTATTGAAGCTACAGTAGATACTAATTTGAGCAAGTATCAATACTACAAAAGTCCCATTCACAGGACAGAAATGAAGCTGAATGTCTTTAGAATGTTGAGCTGCATCAGAACAAGTATAAGAGCACATAGATTAGTATACACCCATGGACCACAAAAGAAAACTTACAAGAATCCATTTTGTATAATATAGGACAGAGGTCTTCAACAGGGGGGGTGCAAAATCTTTGGTTGATTAGACTTTTTAATACATTTGGGTCTGGTCAAGTGGTAACGGAGGGAAACAGGGGCAGATTTTTGACATTCAAATGTCTCTTATTCAGAAACTAGAGGGACTATTGAAATAAGTAAAGTATCAGAATGTAGGAAAGAGTTACACTCCAACAGGGTCAAGTTAAACCTGTGATATTCTTTCAAGTTGTTGACAAAAAATTTAAAAACTCATGTCGGTAACGGAGGAAATGAAATATGCAGCACTTTTTGGGCAATAAATCCAAACAGTGATAACTCTTGGTTCTCACTTCCATATCCTTAACAAACTGGTTTGAATATTTGCTTCATATAGTTTTCTACCATATGGTACAAGATTAGGTTGAAAAACCTCTGACTTTTTGACTCATGAGATTTTTTTTATTAAGAAAGGTCATGGTAACGGAGGGAAAAGTAAATTGTACAAACAAGTAGAAGGTGCAGGATTTTACATCATTTGTCGCTTTTTTCTTCTGAATACTTTAATATTACTTCAAAATGAAAGGAAACTATTTCTATAAAATATGTCAGTCCTTCCAAGCAAATTTTTATCATTTTAAATACTTTTTTTATTTATTTTTTTAAATCATGTCCCTTCATCAACAGTTCAAAGATGGAATAACACAAGATATGATGAAATACATCCATTTATTGACATGATTTGCAGGTCTTTGAAATTTGGGAAATAATTTTTGTTCCATGTTTCATACATGGTCTGTTTAAAACATATGGAACTTTAGAACCAAAAATGGTACAGAAAAAAGGTCAACAGTTTCATAAACTAGAGTACATATGTATCTGTTCAATACATTTTTATATCAGATGCATTAACTTGAATTTTGGGCCTTGATGTTTACTTCTGCTTGACCGGGCCCCTTTCTTTATTTTTGAAGGATGAGGATGAAGTGGTTTTCAGTGTGGTCTGTCTGTTCGCTCCTTCATAATGTCTGTCTCTCTCTTCATCCCCTCGTCTCTCGCTCCCTGTCAAACTGCAAACACATCGGCCCAGATTTTATTGTTCATGTCTACATGTGAAGAATTCCGTTACAGCTTCACTTTTACGCACAGCTGAACTTAAGCTCCGCATGTACTCTCGCTCTCCAGGAAGGGGTCAGGCAACTTCATTACCCGGGTGTATTAACTAGGCTCCAGGGTCCGCACTACACTGGCCTCCTCCTCTCTGTCCACGGAGCGACCGGGAGAAGAGGGAGGAATCGTGTCTTTCCTCTCGCTCCACAGATCAGAATGACCAGAAAAGTTCAGTGTCTCAAATCAAACTCTTGTCTGTGTGCGCTGTGGCTCCTCTCTTGTTTAATCCGATCATTAAAAATCTCACACTAAGGCTACGTTCAGACTGCAGGGCTTAATGCTCAATTCAGATTTTTTATTTTTGTGAAATCTGATGTTTTTGCGAGGTCGTTCACATTTCCAATTAAATGTGACTTGTATGTGACTCCAGTGTGAACATTAAATGGCCCAAAAGTGTCCCACATGTGACACTGGAGACACGACGACGTCAACCACAGCGAGCGTCTCTGTGTTTACAGAAGTTGTCCAAACATGGACGCAGCATTGAGCACCTGGAGATTTTAAAGTTCCTCTTGTACCGAAGCCAGAACATGAACAACTTACTTGTTTTAAGGAGGAGATTGAGAAGGAGAAGGACGAGGTTTTTGGTCATGGAGTTTTGTGGGACAGCGGCAACGACGTCCGTTGAAAGGAACATGTGGATGTGGAGACGGAGCCGTGAGTGGTGATGTGCTTCACTTCAGTGACACGGAGTTCATTAACCATTTTTGTATGACGAGAAGAACATTTGTGTACATTTGTGTCTTGTTGATAACGTGTAGGTGGATGAATGCACTTTGGCCGTTCAGACTGAAGTCACATGTCAAAAGATCAGATATGTATCGGTTTTAGGAGCACATATCCAAGTGTCTTGGGTCACATTTGAAAAAAATCAGATCTGTATTGTTCAGACTGTCATTAAAAGATCAGATACAGGACACATAGGGGCCAAAAAATCTGATTTGGGTCACTTCAGGCTGCAGGGTGAACACAACCTTAGAGCCCATTTTTTTGGGATGTTGTTGCTGCATTGATTCTCATTGTCACCGTGAGCGAGCACAAATAGCAACTTAAACTTCAAACCTGAATTAGTTTTGGTCAGACTCAGACTTATTTCTGTCATGGAACGAGTTGAGACTTCAACTGGAGATGGAGTGAGTTTCAGCTCAGGATTTCAGGATGAGCCTGGACTTGTTAAGCAACTTTGATGGAACACCCTCCTAGTATTTAATGTACAATAACAGAGTAGCTGTTTATACACGACACTAGACCTAATTTAATATAAAACACAATTGTCTGCCATATATTTAGTAGTATAGTCCCTGCTCCAGCTCTCCATCAGTTTGGGGTCCCTGACATGAAAAACGTTGACCCCTGATCTAGGACATTTATTTAGAACATGTTATATAATTTTTGCCATAAAAGTGTTTTAACTTCGTTCCTATTTCAAACACATGTCTGTATCCATATTTCTTGCATTGCTATTGAGTATAATACATATTTTCAAATGTAAGAAATTCTAAATCTTATCTAATCCACAACTTCTACAATTCTTCTTCACTTACAAACACCTTCTAGATTCTAACTCATGTCAACACTGGACAGCTATTTCTCACAAAGGACACTCAAATATTTGCACTGGATCTGTGAGAAGACTCCAGCCTTTAAAACAGCCCCGCTCCACGTCACTTCACATTTAACTCACACGTACTTTAGTCCCAAGCTCCGATCACTTTCCCCGTTACCCCCGATGCAAAACTCCACACGTTGTTATTTAGGATTGCCTGAGGTGGCTCGAGGAATGCGTGTGGAGATTGGGTTTCTTGTTTAAGCTGACAAACAATGATGGATGCGGTGGGGCTGCTGGTGGTTTGGACCCTAGGGGGGCTGTGAGAGATCCAAGCAGAGGGAGAGAGGATGCGCACTGGGCTGAAAGCCTGTTAGCTCTGGGCCATGAAGCGGTTATTTAATCCAAGAGAGTGGAGAATTACCCGGTTTCAGTATGACGTCAGGAGAAGTGGAGCCAGAGGAATTTCTTTAAAGATGCACACATGGAGATTTTGGAGACTGGTGAATTTTTTTGTTTCCTATATTTTTCTATATCTATATGTGTGAACAGATATAGAACTACAACAAATGTATACACAACGTTTCATGTGTATACAGAAAAAAACATAACAAATCTTAAACAAATCACACAAATCTTGAGTAAATATGAAAAAATTATATACTAATAATATACTACTGCTAGCAATAACAATAATGATAAAAAAAAGAAAGAAAAAAAACTACAACACTAATATACTACTGCTATTACTAACAATAATGATTAAAAAAATAAATAAATGGGAAAAAAAATGGGGTGGGTGCATTTGGCTTGAACAGTTTCAAAAAAAGTCAATGACTGGATTAATTTTTAATTAGAATTAGTCAAAAGTATCAAATCAGATACAAATTGATATTAAAACTAGTATTGAAACTAGATACTTATTTGAACTTGAAGTACTGATAATAAAAAAGTCAAAGATCTTGAGCTGTATGAGAACAAGTATAAAACCAACACTTCTGAATAAAAATAACAAAGACTTCTGAATGTTGGACATAAGATCACATGGTAATATAAAATTAATATACTGTAAAATCCAGACTATCGAGCGCACCAGAATATACACCGCATCTACTAACTAAATTTTAACTAAATTTAAAAACTGTACATATATACCTGAATATAAACCACAGGTGTCCACATCTTCAAGAACGTTATTAAGTTGGGGCCGTCTGCTTTTATCGCCTCTGAAAGATTTTGTCATCTTTTTGCGTCGAGTCAGGTCGTCACGCTGCTGTCGCCAAAATCTCACCATCGACTCACTGATGTCGAGTTCACATGCGGCAGCTCTGTTTTCTTCTTCCACAGTCACATCAATCGCCTTTAACTTAAAATCTACATCATCT
This sequence comes from Boleophthalmus pectinirostris, assembly GCF_026225935.1. Lineage (NCBI taxonomy): Eukaryota > Metazoa > Chordata > Actinopteri > Gobiiformes > Gobiidae > Boleophthalmus > Boleophthalmus pectinirostris. The sequence continues at coordinate 4,469,245 of NW_026571095.1, forward strand.
GCATTTCTTCGTGTGTTTTCCATGAGGAAGGTGTGTGTTTGAAGCACAAAATAACTGTTCAAAACACAATCAAATGAGCATTTTCCTCGGCACATCACCTCCGTCTCTCCCTGCGCTCTACTGCACATGTCTCCTGCAGAAAGAGTCTCTGTTCTGTCTGTATCATGTCAGTGTCTTGGAGGATTTCAGCAGATTTCAGACTCTCTCGGGGGCGGGGTTAGTTCTATCCATCAGGTGTGAGTGGATGTTCGGCTACTGAAGTTTGAGACATTTCAAACATTTCATTTACACACATGGGTAAGACGTGTCCCCCTCACTAATGTTCATTTATCATCACAACTTATTTTCTCACACTGCGATAAACTATTTGAGTGCACTGACAATATCACAAGCTCGTGCAGCAACTTCATGTGAACTCTAGATCCATGTGTAACTGCACAGACAGCAGGCAGCTTTCTGCACTCAGTCTGTGCTCGTATCCGCCGTGTTGCCAAACCATAGACCGTATATATATGAATGGAAAATGTGCCAAACTAAAGACGTCCATATATTCCCCGCATTGTTTTATTAGCTGCAGGGTTCAAAGCGTGAGAAAAAAGTAGCGGCTTATAGTCCGGAATTTACGGTTCCAGTGCAGTGTTTAGGTATTAGAGCGCCCTCTTTTGACCGCAATGGGAATGAATAATGAATGAAAATAACTGAAGCCATTTAGAAACCATATCTTCATTGTGAGTATCAATACCCAATATTAATCATTAATATTGACAATGGATACTGTACAAAATCAACTAAAAAATCTGACACCTCAAAAAAAAAAAGAATTTGAAATGAATTTGATGTACACAGATAGTATTTGTCCCCATGATACTATAAAAGAAAGTGCTTTTTTTTGTTGAAAGTTACATAATAAATGCAAATACAGAGAGCAAAATGTCCTCCAGGTCACCTCTGCTGACTCATCTGAATGTGGAGCAGCGTCTCTACTCCGAGCACTACTCCTCATACCAAATCTGTTTCTGTGCCAACCTCCTGTTCCGCATTATCTAATTAGTTGTATGGCTCATAGGCATTGATCTAACTCTGCACTCACACAAACACAGCGTGAGCGAGGATCAAACAGACTGCAGACGGTGACTCAGAGGTGACGTGCCCACAGGACGGTCCAGATGTAACGCTCTTTCAGATGTCTACGGACCGAACTAGTGACAACATGGGTCTAATGACTGTGTAGCAGCATACCTTAACATAAAAGAACAGAAAAAAATGGAAACATAGAATGGGTCAATGGACATTCTGGTCAAAACTATAAAATATGTCCTTAATGCTGATCAATCATATTTTATAACCAGATAAAAATGTATTGTAAATGTATGAACACCCTCAGCATGATGTCAGTTCAAAGTTCTCCACCAAAGTTCTGAAAGAAATATACATTTTTTTTTTTTTTTAAATGAAACAGGATAATGTCCCAAAACACACAGCTAAAGCACACAAGAATGGCTAAGAACAAAACACTGGACTGTTCTGGAGTGTTCTTCTGTGAGCCCAGAGCTCAATCCTACTGAACAACTGTAAAAGGAGCTGAAACATGCGTCTGGAGAAGGAATCCTTCAAACCTGAGACAACTAGAACAGTTTGCTCACGAGAAATGGGTCAAAATACCAGTTGATCAGTGCAGAAGTCTCATTGACAGTGACTGAAATCATTTGTTTGTCTCAAAACGGTTGTGCAACAAAATATAAAGTTAAGTGTACCATCATTTTTGTCCAGGCCAGTTTCATTATTTTGTTTTTTCTAATAATTCTCTTGAAACACAGGTGAAAAGTAATGTTTGATTTTTGTTGGACAATTTTCAGTAAATTTTTATTTATTATTGCTTTTATCAGTTTGAAGTTTTTTCAGTGATGATTGTTGATTTTTCTTTCTTTGTCAGAGGGGTATAGAGAATAGAATTATTGCATTTTTGAGCAATAGAAACACCCATAATGAATAAATACTAATGGATATATTTGTCATATAATGGAACATTCCAGCCAAAGCAATAACATCTCCATGGAAACGCGCAGGAAAATTTGTGCTGTGCTCCTTTTAATATCTTCAACTTAAGCAGTACTTGTACACACGTCTAGTTAATGCTGTTTACACACACTTTGTTTTGTCGACAGAGGAGCGGCTGAACAGAGCTGATCACTGACAGGCTGCGTTCACACTGCAGCCTGAAGTGACCCAAATCAGATTTTTTTGGCCCCTATGTTCCTGTATCTGATCTTTTAATGACAGTCTGAACGACACAGATCCGATTTTTTTCAAATGTGACCAGGACACTTGGATATGTGCTCCTGAAACTGATACATATCTGATCTTTTGACATGTGACTTCAGTCTGAACGGTCAAAACGCATTCATCCACCTACACGTTATCAACAAGACACAAACGTCACTATTCTGCTCTGAAGTAGGCGAAAATTGTTAATGAACTCCATGTCACTGAAGTGAAGCACATCACCACTCACCACTCTTGGCTCCGTCTCTACATCCACACGTTCCTTTCGACGGACATCGCTGCCGCTGTCCCACAAAACACACGACCAAAAACCTCGTCCTTCTCCTTCTCAATCTCCTCCTTAAAACAAGAAAGTTGTTCATGTTCTGGCTCCGGTACGAGAGGAACTTTAAAATCTCCAGGTGCTCAGTGCTGCGTCCATGTTTGGACAACTTCCTGTAAACACAGAGACGCTCGCTGTGGTTGACGTCGTCATGTCTCCAGTGTCACATGTGGGACACTTTCGGGCCATTTAATGTTCATACTGGAGTCACATACAAGTTGCATTTAATTAGAAATGTGAACGACCTCGAAAAAACATCGGATTTCACAAAAAAATCTGAAGTGAGCGTTAAGCCCTGCAGTCTGAACGGAGCCCTAGAAACAACTGAATCATGATCTTGATCAAATTTGCTCAGTATCACAGCTCTACATGTATCCATCTTCCTGTTTCCTTTTGAGTTGATCCAGCTGCTCTGAGTCCAGGCCCCCTCCTCCTCCACCTGGCGCGCTCCACCCTCTCCACCCTCTCCACCCGCACTCGGCAGAGCGTTGGCGGGGGTCCAGCCATAACACAGCTGTGGAGAGGGCTCAGTCTCCCCGGTGACGGTGGCCACGCTACACAGGAATGCTGGGATGGAGAGAGCTTTAGAGGGCTTATTTGGAGGAGAGCTGCTGATATTATAGACTAGTAACTCACAGCAGTTCACACAATATTCATACGGCAAGACTCTAAATCTATGGACGTTATGCTAAGAATTCTCATCTGATCAAAATGTGAACTCAGATTTTTCTTGACGTAATCTTACATTAAAACTAAAAGCAAGATGTGACCTTTTTTCATATCACTCACCCCCTTTTGGACCACTGCAAACACTTAAAAGATTTGTTTTTTAGCTTTTTAATACATACATTTTCTGATCCAAGTTAAAATGTTGTTTCCTCATCACAAACAAACCTCGAGCTGTGTTTTTATTTTATTCACACACGTTTAACACAAAAACCCTCCATATTTAGGCTGAATTCTTCATTGTCCTTTTTTCAAACTCCATATACTTTCATTCAGCCCTGTATTTTCTGGAAGCTGTTGAATTAAACTACCACTACATGACATCACAAGGTGGAGCAGAGGATTTTAAGCTTTGGAGATGTAGTCAGAATTGACAAAAAGACTGAAATCTGAACTGAAAAACTAAGTACAAGAATTGCATTTCAGAAGATGTTTGTACAGATCTAAGGGTTTGCAGATTTTAGACAGAATAAAAGAATACATTTTTTTTATTTGTGGAGAAAATTACGAATCAGTGCAATTGGCAAACTGTAGATGCTGCAAAAGTACCACGATGTGATTTCGGATGCAATAATTCTCGCTTATCTCCATATTCTGCATAGTTTTCCTACAGTGCGTCTCTCCATGTTTAGTGCGTCTGTCTGCGTCAGTCCAGTTTCTCTGTGGAGACGAGGAGACGGAGGCAGACTTGGAGGGCTGTCGCTGCAGAGGCCACCGGGTTCCTTCCTCTTGAGTGTGTTTCATAACGTCACCGCTCTGAGCTGTGTGAGTGCACTTGGCTTTGTGATGGAGCCAACGATGCAGGTGGAATACAGGCTGGATGTTTAGGAGAGATTTTCAAGCAGGCAGAGAGAGAGAGAGGTTTTAAAAAGGGTTGTTAAAAGTATCAAAATACAGATGCTAAGTTATATTCAAACTAGTATCGAAACTAGATACTCATTTGAGAAGGTATCGATACTAAAAAAGTCACATTCACAGCCCAGAAATGAACCTTTCCTGAATAGATATAGAATGATCTTGAAATTGAGTTTGACATTTTTGCATCGTGACAACACTACTTTTATAGAGCTTTACAGTATCTCCGGTCTGTGGGTCAGTTTCGACATTGCAGTGAGATGTCGGGCACCTGTCGACAGGAGCTCATTCCACTGTGACAGGAGCACAGCTGGGACCAGACTGGACTTTAGCTCAGTACAACCAGCACTCTTCTCTCAGACCTGTGGAGGATTCAAGTTCAGGGGTGTAATGTTCCTTTTTATAGCTGTCATTTTGAGGACTTTTTTAAATCAGTGTGTTATAAAGGTGAGGTTAAAGCCATAATATGTAACTTTTTTTTTTAGCAAAATCTAGACTAAAATGCGCAGGTTTCTTTCATTGTGGTTGTGCTCTGTAACATTGGTGTCCTTACTCTGAGCAGGCTTGCATCTCCACAAACCTGACTCATATTTCACCTGAAGCAGGGACCCCTCCTGCTGGTTTCCAATAGAAATGTTGTTCCTTTGTCTATAATCTTTTAGCCTGATTCATCACCTCGCAGCATTAGGATTCGTTCGCTCGACGGTAGGCGGGTACTTTTTTTCATTTGACCAATCGTTGCTATTTGGTCGTATGTAAAGCGACGCTAATGGTGCCTAACTGGTATATTAAGCTTTTCCCAAATCCTGTAGGAAGAAGGACAGTAACTTAACGTAAAATAACGTCTTTCTGCTTGATAAAATTCACCAAACATTGTCTTTGTTCCGACTTTAAATCCTCAATCTCAGGAATCATTACCAACACAGAATATATGACTCTATGCTGATTGGTTAGTGTTCTGACTCACACTTCCGGGGTTTTTGCGAACAGTCTAGTGTATTCCGATTCCTGACCTAGTCACTGGAGAGAAATGAAATTGAGTGGAGGCACTAGGTGGCGCTAGCCTGGCTAATAATCTTCTACAGTATGGTATAAAACATCTGTATCTCTATGTTCTGTAGTATGGTTTTAATTCTCCATTTCCATGGAATCGTCCAGGTGACTTGGCACTTCCAGAAAGTTGCATACTTAACAATCATGTTCGTTATGTGAAACTTAAAGGTAAAATGATCCATGAAAGTGCAGAAATACTGTATACATGTATTTGCAGCATTTTCTACTATAAGCGGTGTACTCATTCTTAAAACTTTGCATATCCTCAAAACAATATTCACTGTATTATCCATATTTTGATAACACCTCTATCATGGATATCACACTGTCCTTATAAAACCAAACTTCATAGTAATCTTTTCCTTCAGTCCTGACTTTATCTTGTTGTTTTTCAGAGGATGGAGCTCTCGTGACCATAGACGTGGGGCTGGCCTACAGAGACGACACTGTGAGCGAGTGGACAGAGATGGCCCACTCCTTTGAACAGAGGAAACTCAGCTGTAACTTCACCACAGACAAGGTGAGAGCTGCGGCACACTCACCCTCGAACCAAACGCTAAAGGCTCAGGCTTTCCAAGAACCCAGGGAGGTGTGGTCCCAGCAGCACTTCTCTTCACACTGATTATTTGCAGTGTCTGTGGGAACAACATCCTTTTCCAAAGTGTCTTCTGCTTCATTGTAAGTCCAGTTTTAAAATAGCTGTAGTTCTCGAAGCGTCTTCGGTGAAGTGTCGCTCGCAAACAAGAATATTCTTGGGGACCTTTTTGTCTGTGTTCCCAGAAATAAACTCCAGCCACTTAGCACGCCTTGCTTCTTCTGTCGACATGACAAATAATTTTGACTTGCCATCACAGCCAAATACACACTTTCTCCATGAGGACATAGTTACTAAAAGCGTGTTTGAAGTGAAAAATAAGCGGAAGATAAATAACGCAGATCAGCAGACCTGTGCAGTGCAGACGCAGGACGGCGTGTGAGGGGGTGGGGGCGGAGGCAGTGGAGCGAGGGAGGGGGGCGGGTGCGAAGCACTTTCTGCTATGTCAAACGCGTCATCGTTGTAGCTACTGCATCATCGTTGTAGCGGCTTTAGTTGGTTGTCACGTGGGAGGGTGGCAGAAATACGCTGCAATTTGTTAAAAAAAACGCAGAATCAATCTAAAAACCACTTTGACGATAAATACAAGGCCCACACATCACTCTTAGAAGGTAGAAGGATCTGAAAAGTTGATGGGCCCTTTAAGTGTCTGCAAATGTCTAACTAATAGCAGAATAAACAGAATATGGGGCTGACGGGCTGAATAAATACTAACTAATGACAAATTAACCATCTACAACTATGCAAATTTGCAGGTAGTTAGATGTTAATAAGTGTATCCTAAAATAAGGTGTTACCGTTTCTTGTGTTAAATTTGCAACAGCCTGTCAGAGCAGCCAGACAGTTCCAGACTCTGTTGCCAAGTGATGACTCTTAAACTTTAGAAAGACACACAGACACTGACTTTGTGCAAATATTTTCAATTATCCACCCCATGTACAAGGACCTCTACAAGCAGGATCTGATGCCCTTGTGTTTCTTCTTGTTTCATATTCTCTGTGTATTTGTTTTCATTATAGATTATATTTTTCATTATCTAGTGTGAAGCTGGTCTAAACTTCCTTCTAAACTTTTTTTTTTTTTTTCCCAGACGTTTGAGAATGAAGGCCGTTACTACGAGTGTGACCTGCTGCCCTTCATGGAGGTGGGCAGTGTGGCTCATAAGTATTACCTGGTGAACATCCGTCTCCCTGTGAATGAACGCAAGAAGGTCAACGTGGGCATCGGGGAGATCAAGGACATCCGCCTGGTGGTAAGGGCACAGCGCCATGAGGACCGCTCTCCTGCAGGGTGGTTGTCCTGTTTAATAGCTAATTAATTAATTAATCATTACCCAATTGAAATTAGGCCTGTAACGATAACCGGTTTTGCTGGACGATTAATTGACCAAAAATGTATTCAGATAATAATGCATCAGTTTTATATATCACTTTTTTAGACACTCAAAGACGCTTTACAGAGCATTATTCATTCACTCCAGACCCGGTGGTGATAAGATACTACTCCGACCACCACCATCATTCACACACACACACCACTTTCATACTAGGCAATGAGGGTGACGTGTCTTGCCCAAGGACACAACGACGGTTATTCCCATTGACGCCCCCCTGTGGTACCTGATTTTCCCAGTGTCTCCCATCCAAGTACTGACCAGGCCCGGCCCTGCTGAGCTTCTGAGATCTGACAGGATCAGGCTTTGACAAGCCGTTATGGCCATGATAATATTGACATTTTGAGACCATTTTCAGCTAATATAATGACAATGGAATAAAAATGCAAATACATCCTCTCAATGATCAATAAACCTTACTTTCTAAAGACCATTTAACACAGGAACTGTAAAAGAACCAAAAACAATAGGCCTAAATAAAACAGACTTGTTCACATAAGAATAGCATAAAGTATTCTGACTTACAGCAAGGACTTGTTCACAAAAATGCACTTGAACAAACCATTATTGAACCAAATACAACCAAAACAATAAATAAAATGATGAATAAAATTCTCTGTAACAAAATTGCCCTTAAAAGTTATTTTAGTCTTTGATTGCCATTGGAATATTGTGTGTGTCTCTTCTCAATGGCTGCTGCTGTTGTTGCCTCGGCATTTTGGTCTTGAAGTGTTCGTATTAACCCACAACACAGGATCCTGTTTCACTTTGAGGGAGTCTCTGTTCTGTCTGGTATTGTGCCAGTGTCTTGTGGGATTTCAGTGGATTTTGGTCTTTGTCGAGGGCGGGGCTAGTTGTGTCGCTCGGATATGAGTGTATGTCGGCTGCTGGGGTTTGAACCATTTCTTGTTGTTTGGCGCTCACTGCATGTGACACACGTGGCTGTTGAGACATATCCCACTCACTAGTGTTGATTCGGCATCGTGACTTGTTTTGTCCCACTTCGATGAACTGTTTTGGTTCTGACGGTGGTGCTAGTGTTGCAGCTTCATATTCACCGCACAGTCAGCGGCGCTTTCTGCACTGAGGCTGCGCACACATCCACTGTGCTGATGAACAAATAATCCATCTCCAATCTATACTGGCTCATTCATTCAAGCGTCATCACGCTAATTAAAGGAGGAGTCAGAGAGCGATAGAGCCTTCTGACATTTAGTCTCTTTGGTAGAGCGAGAGAGACAAAAAAACTAACATGCAAAAAGAACTTAGCGCCTCCGGAAAAGTTATTGTATGATTAATTGATGTATTGATTATCGTTACAGGCCTAATCGAAATAACAATTGCAATGGATGCAATTGGCAAACTGCAAAGGCTGCCACTTTCTCCACAAAAAAAAATATCCTGTCTTACTCTGCATGCAAACTGATAATCCTGTAGTTTATATCCGTACAAACATGCTGTGAAATCTGATTGTTTTTGTTCATGTAATGGGCAACAGTGGCTTAGGTGGCAGAGCATTTATCCCCAGATACGAAAGTTGGTGGTTCAAATCCCCCTCTCGACATAAACATCATCACATTGGCTTGTCGTAAAGTGCTTAGAGTGCCGTGAGGGTGGAAAAGCACTTTGTAAAAATGTGACCGTTCAGCCTTTTTGTCAGTTCTTCTGGACACTTTAAAATGTGAACTTTGAACAGAATTTAATTATTAAAACAAATTGCAATGGTTGTCAGAAAAAATGTGATGATCTTTTTCACGACGTTCAGCCCTAGTCTTAAATGTGGTTTCCATGGTTACTGTGCAGGGCATCCATCAGAACGGAGGCTTCACCAAAGTGTGGTTTGCCATGAAGACCTTCCTCACGCCCAGCATCGTCATCATCATGGTGTGGTACTGGAGGAGGATCAGCCTGATGAGCCGGCCCCCTGTGCTCCTCGAGAAGTAAGACTGATACTGCTACTACTACTACTACTACTACTACTACTACGGCTACTACTACTACTACTACGGCTACTACTACTACTACTACGGCTACTACTACTACTACTACGGCTACTACTACTACTACTACTACTACTAATGCAACGACTACTACTGATAAGACAACTACAACTACTACTAATATGACAACTAGGACAACTACTACTACGACTACTATGACTACTACTACAACGACTATGACTGTGACTACAACTACTACAACTATGACAACTATGACTACAACTACTACGACTAAGACTACTGCTATTACGTTTTCTGCTACTAGAAACTAATACATACTATGTACTATTACTACTACATACTACATACAGCTGTTAGAGCAACTACGACAACTGATTACTGACCTGCACCACATGAAAAACTTGGTTTAAACTAATTTGTTCATATGGATTCTGAACTACTAGTCCAATTTAGTCAGATTTAAAGGTCCACTATGTAACTTTCTGGTAGTGGGTCTGCCACCTTAGCCTGATTCATCAGCCGGTTTCACTTCGTAGAAACCGTCTGACCTCGCAGTGTTAGGATATGTTCGCTCGACAGTAGGTGGGTACTTTTGTGATTTAACCAGTCACTGCTGTTTGGTCGTGATGTATGTAATGCACTGTTAACAGGACTAACTGGTATATTAAACTTTTCCCAAATCCTGTAGGAAGAAGAACAATAACGTCTTTCCCCTTGATAAAATTCACCAAACATTCTCTTTGTTCCGGCTTTAAATCCTCGATCTCGGGAATTGTTGCAACACAGAGTATATGACTCTTCACTGATTGGTTGGTGCCTGAACTCACACTTCCAGGGTTTTTTACGACCCGTCTAGTGTATTCTGATTCCTGACCTAGTTGCTGGAGAGAAATGAAATTGAGCGGAGGCACTAGGTGGCGCCAGCCTGGATACTGCCACCTGCTTGTCTTAGTGGAAATGTTATTGCTTTGTCTGGAATGTCCCACAGAATGACATTACACTTATCTGTTTCCATGGAGACATTGAATGCTTTTATTTTTGAGCAGTAAAACACATGCAACAATAGAAGAGTTTAATGGCATACTGTGCAACCTTTTAGGCAAGGCAAGACCCCCTACCAGAAAATGTACACAGTGCACCTAATCTGGCTTCATGGTCAGGAGTACCTAGCTGGAGGATGAGTCTGCTGTGTATGCTTTGAGTTTGGAGGTGACTGAAGCCCCAGGAGGAAAAACACCCACATCTTCTCAGAACTGTCAAAATGTTGTTCAATTTAATGTTAAAGTGGACTTCTAATAGATACTGTGACTTGAAGTTTGGGGCCACTGGTCTGAACTCTGCTCCGTGTGCCTCATATAAAGTATAGATGACATAAAGTAGGTCAGGTGTGCACCGCGGGTCAGTGAGAACAGTGATGCTTATCTGCTCTTCAGGCTTATCTCAGACATCACTCTTTACTGTCGCACATCAGATCCTCTGCATTGAGCAACACCCAACAACTCCAGAGTTCACAACAGCACAAAGGAAAGGTGGATCTTCAGTCCTTGATTTTTAGTTGTATGAAGTCCAGGGTTCAAATAAATATAAAAGAGACATGCTCATTTTCAGTGTTGGGAAGGTGACTTTTCAAATGTAATCCCCTACAGATTACAGATTACATCCCCCAAAATGTAGTTTGTAACATAATCCATTAAGGTACTTAAGGTAAACCTAACGTAATCTGAATACTTTGGATTACTTGATTTGCTGTAGAGAAGCAAAGATGAGGAAATCATAACATAAGAAGTTTTGTCTGCTAAAAGAAAATAAAAAGCCCAAACTTTACTGAACCATATAAAAAATATTATTGATAGAAGATGAGACACGGTTCGCACGGCATGGTTTAGTCCTGTTAAATCCTGGTTTAGACCTGGTTTAGTCCTGGTTTTAGACCTGGTTTAGACCTGGTTTTAGAACTGGTTTTAGACCTGGTTTAGTGTCCCTCAATGAGTGGAATTACGAAAAAAAAAGGAAAAAAAAAGGGGGGATATAGCCCAAAATGTAAAAACAGGAAAATACCTCTGTGTAATCCACTTATTTCAACAAAGTAACTGTAATCCAATTACCACTCACTGAAACAGTAACTGTAACTGAATACAGTTACTCAGAATTTGTACTCTGATTACGTAACTCCAGTACATGTAATCTGTTACTCCCCAACACTGATCATTTTTACAATCAGTTAAATGATAGTTTTAGTCGATTCATTTGAATCAAACTACACCTACAAACATGGCACATATTCTTGGGTGGAGCCTCTTTTATAAAGGTTCTGTATTGCACAAAATAGGTTCTTGTGATCTTTAATGTTATAATGTGTTCTATAATGTGTTATCTCTTCAAAGTTGATGTTCATTCACATATGTTTGAGTAATTTTTTATTTTTTCGGCTGTCTGCATCTTCACTGCTCAGAATGCTCTGTTCCACCTTGTGATGTCATGTAGTGGTAGTGTTAAAAGATTAAAATGAGTTCAGTAGAGATTGGCAAATCCAGGCCTGTAATCATCCAAATGATAGTGAAGGTGTGTGAAGTTTAAAAACACAGCCTGTACAACATGACATCACAAGGTGGAACAAAGTCTTTTCCGTTTGGGAGAAGAACTGAGTTGGCATATGTTTTTATCAGCTACTAGATTAGTAGAAGTCCAGCCCCGTATGCCTGGAGAAAAAAAAACCCACACACACAAACATGTCCTACACATGTCTTCCTCCTCCTCCTCTTCCTCTTCCTCTTCCTCCTGCTTCTGCTTCAGCTCAGCTCTGAGCTCCTGTGCCCCCATGTGGTCGAGAGGACGTGCCGCTGTCTCATGTCTGTGTGGAGCTCATCATTATTTCATGCAGTAAAAGCTCCACCATGTTCTGTCAGGTCTGAACAGTCCCAGATCACAGCTTCACTCAGACCAGTCGCACTAGTCTCCACTCCAATCATCTCATTTAGCATTTAGGACTTTGTATGTGACTTAACAGGAAATGCCGGCCTATAATCAGCAGGGTGATAGTCATTTAGTCATTTAGTTGATTATTCAGTCGATTATTCAGTCAGTTGAATGACCAAAACTTGTATTAGTCGACTATAGTTTTGTTTAGATCAGGGGTCTCCAACCGTTTTCCTCCGGTGAATTACCTTTACAAAAAAAAAAATGCTAGAGAGCTACTCATTTTAACTGCCACAAGATATTTAGATGATCATAAGAACGAGAGTGAGCCTCTGGGTACACTTACATGTCAATAAAACACAAACCATTGTCCATTTATTAATGCACAAAGTTGGGCTTCAAAATGACACATTTACAATAATAGCAGGCATGTAATTAACCAATAATGTCCCTTGGTGAGTTACTTGGAAGGGTGTGGAGAGCTACTGGTAACTCTGAGCTACAGGTTGGAGACTCCTGGTTTAGATTATAACAGTTTCTATGGGACAACAGCAGAAAGTAGAAGTTAGTGAGGGAGTTAGCTGAAGATTTAGTATTTTTATATGGGAAAAGGCGCAGAGGAACTTGCACATCAATGTAACTGATGAATTAGAACAGGGGTGTCCAAACTTTTTTCATCAAGGGCCACATATGTAAACCCAGATGAAGCAGAGGCCTGATCGAGGACAGTAGACTGGAGCTCATTACAGTGAATAATTGAAATATGTGCATGTTTATGTCTTTATTCATGTCAGATCTTTAAAACCACACACTAAATATTCAATATTAGCTTTATCAAGGTAGATTTTCAAAATGCTTGCAGTAAAAAGTACATTTTTAAATGATTCAAGCTAATTTGGGCCAAGAAAAATTTGCCTGAGGGCCGCATTTGGCTCACGTGCCATAGTTTGGACATGCCTGAATTAGAGTAACGCAACAAACTTCAAACAAGAAATGGATCCCTCACAGGTCAATCTTTGCATTAATTTAATAAGTTAATTAAGTGCAGTGTTTTGGACACGTGACCTTCTTTAGACTTAAAAAATCAAATCAAATATTGACCCAGTCTGATGTAATTATTTGAACTAGGTTACATGTCCTCAACAGTGAGAACTCCACACACATCTCCAAACTTTTAGAACATTGGGCTTTTCTTTGTTCCGAAGCTTTCTGTTGTATCAGGGTGACCAGATTTTCAAAATAAAAGCTGGTATTGGCGTTTGGTAATAATAAAATTGTGAAATGGATGCGTAATTAAATAAAATTGTTCTGCACCCAGCCCATTCATGACTAACACATGAGTCAGTATAGTCACATTTTCTTTGTGTTTTGGTCGTTTTTAAGCAGCTTTTCTGTATTTTACCTCAAACAAATTACAATTTATTCCTCTCTTTACTGTTTGCAGAAATCAAACTGGTCAAAAATAGAGACACCTGGGACATTTGTTGTATAAAACTGGGACAAATCGGTGGTTTTGGATAAATCTGCAGGGACAGGGGACACAAGGCTCAAAACTTGGACTGTCCCAGGTAAATAAGGACGTCTGGTCACCGTATGTTAATATTTAATTTGATTTGTTAATCATTGTGTCAACAGTCTTAATATTTCTTCATTCTGGAACCCATGGATAATCTTCAGATAAATATTCACTATCCATTTACCATTTATCACTGCTCCAATATTAAAAACTAACTGGCTATTCTCTCCCGTGTCAAGTTTCCCAACCTAAACAAAAGAAACCTGCATCATCTCCCCCACACGTTCCACAAAAAACATTTACAAATCCCTTTGTCTTGTTCAAACACTTCCCAGCGGCGTTTCTTCTCCTGCGCGCTGGTGGTCGGGACACATTCCACACATACCGGCCCCAACGCAGCACTATTCCACCCGCGAACACCCCACCGCTCCCAGGCCTCTGCTCATGACGTTATTTGAGCTAGAGTAAAACATATTAGCTGCTAGAACGTCGGCGTGTACAAACGTCTTGATCTATAGACCTTCTGACGCTGCAGAGAGTAAAATGTAGTAAAGAGTTTATCTTGATTATCTTGATTTGAGTACATTTCTATATCTGAGTTGTTATAATTTGTCAGACCTTGATATATATTTTTTTATATTTTGGCATAATCCGTTTGCCTCCACTCCAGCTCTTGCTCTTCTTTAAAAGTCCTGGATTACGCAAAATTGATTCTCGTGAGCTTTGAGTCATGTTAGAATGTCGTCATCTCCTCAAAAACAGACCTGGATTGTGTTCTGTTTCACACATGTCTGAGTAACCCTGGTTTATTTTTCTGTCTCCATCTCTAAAGCTCAAAATGTTCCACCTTGTGATGTCATGAAGTAGTTTTCAAGTCAACAGCAATGTTTCACCTTTAGTTCAGTAGATATTTAGCCTGATTCATCAACCGTCTGACCTCGCAGCATTAGATTTCGTTCACTCGACAGTAGGCAGGTACTTTTTATCATTTAACCAATCGCTGCTATTTGGTCGTGACGTATGTAGTGCGCCGCTAACAGGTATGTTAAGCTTTTCCCAAATCCACAATAACGTCTTTCCCCTTGATAATATTCACCAAACATTCTCTTTATTCTGGCTTTAAATGCTCCATCTTGGGAATCGTTGCCAACACAGAATGTCTGGCTCTTCACTGCTTGGCTGGTGCCCAAACTCGCACTTTCGTTCGTTCTTGCAAACCGTCTAGTGTATTCTGATTCCTGACCTAGTCACTGGAGAAATAAAATTGAGTGGAGCACTAGGTGCAGTGTTGGGAAGGTGACTTTTAAAATGTAATCCCCTACAGATTACAGATTACATACCCCAAAATGTAGTTTGTAACGGAATCCATTAAATTACTTAAAGTGAGTAATGTAATCTAAATATTTTGGATTACTTGATTTGCTGTAGAGAAACAAAGACGAGGAAATCTTCACTTAAGAAGTTTTGTCTGATAAAAGAAAATAAAAAGCCCAGACTTTACTGAACCAAATTAAAAATATTATTGATAGAAGACGAGGAGACACGTCCACACAGCAGGATTTAGTCCTGTTAAATCCTGTTTTAGTCCTGGTTTAGACCTGGTTTAGATTCCGGCAATGAGTGGAATTACGGGAAAAAACAAAACAAAAACGGGGGGATACAGCCCAAAATGTGAAAACAGGAAAATACTGCCATGTAATCCATTTATTTCAACAAAGTAACTGTAATCCAATTACCACTCACTGAAACAGTAACTGTAACTGAATACAGTTACTCATAATTTGTACTCTGATTACGTAACTCCAGTACATGTAATCTGTTACTCCCCAACACTTGACTAGGTGGCACCAGCCTGGCTGGTAGAGATCAGCAACTCCAGGGCTGAAATCTTCCAAATGATCCTAGTGAAGGTGTGTGGTGTTTAAAAACATGGTGGGGCACTTCCTGTATTACCACATCACAAGGTGGAATGTTTTTCTGTTTCAGCCTAAATCTGCAGGATTGTGTGTTAAACATGTGTGAATGAAACAAAACACAGCTCCAGGTCTGTTTGTGATGATTATAACATTATAACAAAAAAACAGAATAACACGGACCCTTTAATGGGAGTTGACTCGTGGAGTGTAGTAGTGGATTCTGGATTGGAGCATTGGGAGGGACTGTATAGACGTGTTGCTGAGTGGATAATGTATTCCATATTGTCCGGGGTAATATAGATCATATAGATCTCCAGGCTGCAGTGCTGTGGATGGGCAGTGAGCTTCTGTGGGAGGGAGGGGAGACTCTTTATAGGATTAATAATTCTTGGAAGATGAAAAGGCTCTGAGATGTTTTAATTAGCCAGGAGAAAGTTCTCTGCTGTAGTGGTTCAACAACCTAGCCAGGCTGGCGCCACCTAGTGCCTCTGCTCTAGGTCAGGAATGAGAATACACTAGACAGTTCACAAAAACCCCAGAAGTGTGTGAGTTCAGCAGCACCAGACCAACTGCTTCACTCGTCAGTGTATCGAAGCGCTTCATTGGCTCTTTTGGCATATGTGTCATTTTCGATGTGATCTACAAGTGGAAAAAAGTGATCCATGGTTTGGGATCACTTTGATCTAATTCCACTTAACAAGGTGTTACCTATTTTCTTATTTACAGCAGCTCTTTACATTTTATTTTAAATCATCATTAGTATTGTTGTGTGCAGAGCAACACTGTACCTCACAAGTATTGTCTTACTCTAACAATACTTCATCAATGCAGATAGAGGTCAGTGTTTCTCCAAGGCCTCAGACACATCGAACCATTTGAGACAATATTGCAACTGAGGTGTCAATGCTTCATTCGCCCATCACTAGGGAAAAGCTTAATATATCAGTTAGCAGAGCATTACATACGTCACGACCAAATAGCAGCGACTGGTTAAATGATAAAAAGTACCCACCTAACGAACGAATCCTAACACTGCGAGGTCACAAATTAAGTGAAACTGGCTGATGAATCAGGCCATCAGCAACGAGGTCGTTCACATTTTCAATTAAATGTGACTTGTATGTGACTCCAGTGTGAACATTAAACGGCCCAAAAGTGTCCCACATGTGACACTGGAGACATGATGACGTCAACCGCAGCGAGCGTCTCTGTGTTTATGGAAGTTGTCCAAACATGGACGCAGCATTGAGCACCTGGAGATTTTAAAGTTCCTCTCGTACCAGAGCCAGAACATGAACAACTTACTTGTTTTAAGGAGGAGATTGAGAAGGAGAAGGACGAGGTTTTTAGTTGTGGTGTTTTGTGGGACAGTCCATTGAAAGGAACATGTGGATGTGGAGACGTAGCCAAGAGTGGTGAGTGAAGATGTGCTTCACTTCAGTGACACAGAGTTCATTAACAATTTTCTCCTACTTCAGTGCAGAATAGTGACGTTTGTGTCTTGATGATAACGTGTAGGTGGATGAATGCACTTTGGCTGTTCACACTGAAGTCACATGTCAAAAGATCAGATATGTATCAGATTTAGGAGCACATATCCAAGTGTCCTGGGTCGCATTTGAAAAAATCGGATCTGTGTTGTTCAGACTGTCATTAAAAGATCAGATACAGGAACATAGGGGCCAAAAAAATCAGATTTGGGTCACTTCAGGCTGCAGGGTGAACGTAGCCTTAGTGTCATCTTAATAATAGCCATGCTGCTAATCAGTCTGATCAAAATATATGCTTCATTCCCCGTTATAATCTCTCTTCACACTTACGTCACAAACCAGGAAGACGTTTGGAAACATGCGATGACAACTTCAGGTGTAGTTCCCGACACTGGACTCACCGACCGACCGTGATCAAACCCACTGAAGTAAATGTGATCAGAGGTAAATGAAGACTGTAGACGTATGTGCTGTTTGGAATCATCTGGAATTTCATCTGGAATTTGGCGTCTCATCTCTTCTAATCACGTGTACCCGTGCACTCAGAGTTGTGCGTCAGTGCGGAAATGATGAAAACTGAGCTATAGTTGGAATTGTTGATTATCTGAACGTAACGGAATGGTACAATGACATGGAGACGAAGAAAACTGGAACATTTTCTCATTTTTTCTTGAACAGAGCCGCATGAAGTTGTCGTTGCATGTTTCCAAACGTCTTCCTGGTTTGTGACGGAAACGTGAATAGAGCCTCTTGCCAACAGAGGGCGACAAAATCACAATATTCATAAGGATACTGAAAAGGGTGTTGCAAAAATTCTCAATAGACTTTCCCAAAATAAAAATGATAAAAATTATAAACTATATTGTATGTTCCTTGACGCTCTTATCTTGATTTTATTATTAGCATTTATATTTTTATCTTATTACTGCTTTGTCCAATTAATTTCCCTTGTCTAAGTCTAATAATAAACAATTCTTTGAGGTTTTATACACATTTTATAAACTTTTCAAATGTTGGTAAGAGTCAAAATCCTGAATTGTTGGTCAGAAACTAAAAATGTGACTCCACATTATTGTAAAACCTTGTGTATTTTTTGTGTTTCAGGATGATCTTGGCCCTGGGCATCTCCATGACCTTCATAAACATCCCTGTGGAGTGGTTCTCCATCGGCTTCGACTGGACCTGGATGCTGCTGTTTGGAGACATCCGCCAGGGGGTTTTCTACTCCATGCTCCTCAGCTTCTGGATCATCTTTTGTGGGGAGCATCTCATGGTAAAAAACACTAACTCCTCCTCCACCATGAGTTTGGGTTAAAGGGACAGTGTTGGAGACGTGTGGAGACACTTTTTGAAATCTTCCATCCAGTCCTTGTATTTGCAGAGGTCACTGGTGTTAGACTAGTGCATGTCAATGGTCATAGTTCTCCTGCCACTAAAAACAGTCTTACCCACTCCACAAAACACCCCAAACAAATCTATTATTACACCAGACTGTCCATGTGAATGTCTGTGTCCATAGAATCATTTTAGAAGTAAAACCAACCGTTGTATTTGAAGGATTTCTGTCTGAGCAGAAGCAGCGATTTGTACTTCCTGACAGAAAGCTCGACAGCGGCGGACTGATATACAGTGTTGGGGAGTAATAGATTACATGTACCAGAGTTACATAATCAGAGTACAAATTATGAGTAATTGTATTCAGTTACAGTTACTGTTTCAATGAGTGGTAATTGGATTACAGTTACTTTGTTGAAATAAATGGATTACATAGCGGTATTTTCCTGTTTTCACATTTTGGGCTAAACCAGGTCTAAACCAGCTCTAAAACCAGCTCTAAACCAGGACTAAAACCAGGACTAAACCAGGACTAAACCAGGACTAAACCAGGACTAAAACCAGGACTAAAACCAGGACTAAAACCAGGACTAAACCAGGACTAAAACCAGGTCTAAACCAGGTCTAAACCAGGTCTAAACCAGGTCTAAACCAGGACTAAACCAGGACTAAAACCAGGACTAAACCAGGACTAAACCAGGACTAAACCAGGACTAAACCAGGACTAAACCAGGGCCAATTTGAAGAGAACAAACAAGAATTTTCAGGATGTGGTTGGTACATTCAAGTCGTTTTAAAAAGCATGACAATATCAAATAATCCAAAGTATTCAGATTACATTACTCACTTTAAGTAATTTAATGGATTCTGTTACAAACTACATTTTGGGGTATGTAATCTGTAATCTGTAGGGGAATACATTTTAAAAGTCACCTTCCCAACACTGATGATATATGACAAAATAGTCCCTCAACATGTGACAATTTATGCAAGTTTAATTTTATTTTGAACAATCAAACAGGCTGAGTTCTTCTCTCAAACTGAAAACACCCTGTGATGTCATGTGGTAATACAGGAAGTGCTCCATTATGTTTTTAAACTCCAAACACCTTCAATTGAATCACTTGGATAATATCACATCTGGAATTGTCAATATTTACTCAACTAAAGGAAAAAATGTAGCTGTTGTCTTAAATGCCTCATGACATCACAAGGTGGAACAGAGCATTTTGAGCTTTGGAGATGTAATAATGCAGCATTTTCTCAAAGATATAATTTAACAAAGGCTCAAATTAGGTAAATCATGAACAAAAGAAGCCGGGCCCAACTGGGGTAACAGAACAAAACTAACCCAACCAGACAAAAGAACAGGGCTGTTTAAATACTTGAGGACCAGTGTTGGGAAGGTGACTTTTAAAATGTATTCCCCTACAGATTACAAATTACACACACCAAAATGTAGTTTGTAATGGAATCCATTAAATTACTTAAAGTGAGTAATGTAATCTGAATACTTTGGATTACTTGGTTTGCTGTAGAGAAACAAAGACGCGGAAATTGTAACATAAGAAGTTTTGTCTGCTAAAAGACAATGAAAAGCCCAGACTTTACTGAACCAAATTAAAAATATTATTGATTGAAGACGAGGAGACACTGTCCACGCTGCATGATTTAGTCCTGTTAAATCCTGGTTTAGACCTGGTTTAGATCTGGTTTAGATCTGGTTTAGATCTGGTTTAGACCTGGTTTAGACCTGGTTTAGACCTGGTTTAGACCTGGTTTAGACCTGGTTTAGATCTGGTTTAGACCTGGTTTAGTGTCCGGTAATGAGTGGAATTACCAAACAAAACAAAAAAACTGGAATAGCCCAAAATGTGAAAACAGAAAAATACCTCCATGTAATCCATTTATTTCAACAAAGTAACTGTAATCCAATTACCACTCACTGAAACAGTAACTGTAACTGAATACAGTTACTCATAATTTGTACTCTGATTACATAACTCCAGTACATGTAATCTGTTACTCCCCAACACTGTTGAGGACCAACTAAAACTGAACACAAGAGGGGAGAATTACACTAAATAATTAACTAAAACTACTAACAAAAAAGCAAATAAGTATAATACAGAAAATAATAAGGGATAATAAGGGGACCTTAAAGCAAACTAAACAAACCAAGCTAGTAAAAAGACCTAAATAGTGCCCCCCCCCCTTGTTGATTCATTGGTTTCTCCCGAGGGTTGTCCGTTTGGCACTGAAAAACAAATGTAAGCAAATTTGTAAGACTTTTTGTAAGACTTGTATTAACTGAAATGTGTGCACCCAAATTAGAATATAAGTCTAAATAAAGGAATTAAATGATGTGTAATGTAATGAACTCAGTGCACATGAAATGAACTTAAGTGAAATAATCCTGACACTATGGAGTGGTGGTAGAGGTGTCCACCACAACAACTCGAGTTATGTTTTGATGAGGTGACAACATTCTAACATGACTAAAAGCTCACAAGAGTCAGTTTAGAATTTTGACAGCCTTTCATACAGTTCCTTTTAATTTCTCTGTTCTTTCTTCTCAGGATCAGACGGAGAGAAACCGGATCTCTGTTTACTGGAAGCAGGTCGTGCCCATCGTGTTTGGATCGTTCTGCCTTTTTATTTTTGACATGTGTGAAAGGTGAGCTCAGCAGTTTTACAAATGTTCTGATCTTCTGGGTCTGTCAGTTTTGTTACTTGCATTAATTGGTGTCTATTATTACAGTAGAATTCAGTGGGATAATTGATCATGTCTGTGGTCTATGTTTAATATTGTGAGGAGTTCACTGCACTTTATCAATTAGTGTAATGCTTAATGATTTGCAGTGGCCCAAAGTTATTCCTCATTTACCTTATGCAGTTAGAGTATCCCAATTACCTTATTTTTTGGACTATAAGTCGCACCAGCTATAAAATGTGTAATGAAGAAGAAAAAAACATGTCGCTTTTTTTGAGGAAGTTTGTTTTCTAAAATCAGAAACCAAGAACCAGCATTTTATTTATTTATTTTTTTACAATTTTATTTATACATTTCGGTAGCACATTACAGAGTATGTATACCAAACATTATATTTATGCATTTTTTCCCCCAAAATAACCTCAAGAAAAAACTAAACTAAACAAAACAAACAAAAAAAATGGATAAAATAGATAATAATAATAGCAATAGTAATAGTAATAATAAAAGCTAAAGTTAAAAAAATGTAAATATTATAATAGTAATAACAAATGAAAAAACAGCAGATAATACAAAGACAGATAAATACACAGCAACAGATTAAGAAAAAGACATACACAACCATGCTGAGGTATGGTGCCCATTTTATATGTGTCCATATATTTCAAAAAAGGCTGCCATGTTTTTTCAAATTTTGTGGTTGAACCTGCAAGGGTAAACCTCATGTGTTCAATGTGTAAAAAACTCAGAACTGGCATTTTCTGTGTAAAGTCAAGTTTTAGTAATAACAATAAAAGAGAGAAGAACAGACTGTTAATGTCACATATGAACAGTTCTTCAGATAAACTATAACATAAACAACAGAACAAGTTTACCAAACTCTCCATCTCACTCCAAATCACTAAATCCATTCAAGTTCTTCATCCTCGGTGTCACTTCTGAACAACTCCACGACCTCTGGAGGTAAACAGAGCGACGCAAACTCTTCTGTGTCGCTGTTGTCAGACTCAGCATCAGTTCCAGTTAGAATTATTCTGGTCTTTCTGAATCCTGACAGGATGGTTTCGGTGTCACTGAAGTTTAGGTTTTGTCCATCCATCCAGTGACTTCAGGAAAGTTTCATGGTGCATCCTCCCGGTTACTGTGAAGTTGTGTTCTCCAACTCTGCTTTCCGTCAGTCCTCACAAGTTTCTCGCTCACTCCACACTTTCTTTCTGCTGTTCGATTACCATTTTCTGCTGTATATTTCACAACGTGCAACAGGACAGAGGCTCTTTCTGCAGGAGACGTGCGCGGAAAACTGACACACAAGACTAGAGCCTCTCGCTATTTTAATATATAAGTTGCAGGAAACACCCAAACCATGAACAAAGTGCGAAAAATACAGTAGTCAGAGTTTTGTCATGACAGTAAACGCATTTTGCCCTAAAACATGGGAGAAAATCAGGTTGCAGGGCATTATAAGTTTATGAAATACTTTAAGTTTTTTGAACAATTAAAAAGTAGGGTTTGGTAATATGAAAAAAAAAAACAAAAAGCAAAGATGTTTTTTAGATCACAATTTAATTTCATCTTGCCTTGAGGAGACTAAATTTAAACCTGTTTGAAAGTTTATAGTTCATTGTGATTGGTTAAATCCAGCTAAAATCACAGTGTTTATCTTTTTCCTTCTGTTT
The DNA here is from genome assembly GCF_026225935.1 of Boleophthalmus pectinirostris. Taxonomy (NCBI): domain Eukaryota; kingdom Metazoa; phylum Chordata; class Actinopteri; order Gobiiformes; family Gobiidae; genus Boleophthalmus; species Boleophthalmus pectinirostris. The sequence goes on from NW_026571095.1 coordinate 4,491,995, forward strand.
TCAGAGGTGTCCAGCTGACCAACCCGTTCTACAGCATCTGGGCGTCTGAAGTGGGCACTGAACTGGCTGTATCCTTCAACTATGACACGAAAAAACCAGACCAACTCCACTCATAATCAAAACAATCCTCTTTACGTAACCTAACAAATGTTGCCTCAGCCCCGGTTGCGATGTTTCCTTGACGGTCTGTTCGGCAGATGGCTTTCATCATCGTGGCTGGGATCTGTGCCTGTCTCTACTTCCTCTTCCTCTGCTTCATGGTTTTCCAGGTTTTCAGGAACATCAGTGGGAAGAGGACCTCGCTCCCTGCCATGTCCAAGGCCCGGAGACTCCACTACGAGGTACGCAGCATTTTCTGATTTATCTTAGAATGTTATTTCAAAAACAGACCTGGAGTTGCATTTAGTTTCATTCACACATGTTGCATATTTGCTCCTCTGTGTTTTTAAACTCCGTACAACTTCCCTAGATTCATTTAGATCATTTCAGCCCTGGAGATGCCAATCTGTAATGAACACAAGGTAAAAGGAGCTGTTAACTTGAAAACTACCGCAAGGTGGAACAGAGCACTTTGATCTTTAGGGATATAGTCACCAGTTACTCAAACATGTGAGAATGAACTCAAACTTCAGCTCTAGGAATGGAAAGAACAAAAATGTGACTGTTTGCTGCAGGTGTTCCAATGACTGGGACCAGGTAGAGGATCAAAACTAATGACTAACAACCAGTGCTGGGGAGTAACAGATTACATGTACTGGAGTTACGTAATCAGAGTACAAATTATGAGTAACTGTATTCGATTACAGTTACTCTTTCAATGAGTGGTAATTGGATTACAGTTACTTTGTTGAAATAAATGGATTACATGGAGGTATTTTCCTGTTTTCACATTTTGGGCTATTCCGTTTTTTTGTTTTGTTTGGTAATTCCACTCATTGCTGGACACTAAACCAGGTCTAAACCAGGAATAAACTGGGACTAAACCAGGACTAAATCCAGGTCTAAACCAGGTCCAAACCAGGTGTTAAATCAGGTCTAAACCGGGACTAAACCGGGACTAAACCGGGACTAAACCGGGACTAAACCGGGACTAAACCGGGACTAAACCGGGACTAAACCGGGACTAAACCAGGTCTAAACCAGGTCCAAACCACGTCTAAAACCAGGACTAAACCAGGATTTAACAGGACTAAATCATGCAGCGTGGTCGTGTCTCCTCGTCTTCTATCAATAATATTTTTAATTTGGTTCAGTAAAGTCTGGGCTTTTCATTGTCTTTTAGCAGATAAAACTTCTTATGTGAAGATTTCCTCATCTTTGCTTCTCTACAGCAAATCAAGTAATCCAAAGTATTCAGATTACATTACTCACTTGAAGTAATTTAATGGATTCTGTTACAAACTACATTTTGGGGTATGTAATCTGTAATCTGTAGGGGAATACATTTTAAAAGTCACCTTCCCAACACTGCTAACAACTAACAACTAAGCCCTGCTGAAGACCAGTTAAGTTCCAAACATGTTGACTTTGGCCAGTCAAATCAAGGCCTTTTAACTACATTTTTCCTCGTGTGTTCTTTTACTTTTTCTACTTCTTTGGAGCGCCTGGAGTCCGTTGTGTTTTAGTCAACTCTAGGTATGTTTATAATGAAGTAACAACATTATAACATGGTTTAAACTCACCAGAGTTAATTTAGTTTGAGCAGTACACTCTCTGAAGCAATCTTGATTATGTGGGACAATAATCTAGTACTTGATTAGTAGTTTACTTACCATATTTTTTGGGCTATAAGTTGCTCCGGAGTACCAGCGCACCAGCCAAAACATGAGTCATGAAGAAGAAAAAAACATATATAAGTCGTACCAGACTATAAGTTGCACTTTTTGGGGGAAATTTATTTTATAAAATCAGAGACCAGGAGCAGATATTTCCTGTGTAATGTCAAGGTTCTAGTAATAACAATAGAAGAGAGAACAACAGACTGTTAACGTCACATATGAACAGTTCTTCATATAAACTATAACATAAACAACAGAACAAGTTTAACCAAACTCTCCATCTCACTCCAAATCACTAAATCCATTCAGTTCTTCATCCTCGGTGTCACTTCTTGAACAACTCCACGACCTCTGGAGGTAAACAGAGCGACCCAAACTCTTCTGTGTCGCTGTTGTCAGACTCAACATCAGTTCCAGTTAGAATTATGGACAGGATGGTTTCAGTTGTCTTTATGTTTGTTTAAATTTTTAATTGTCAGTGGTACAGAAGTAATGGAGCTATTGACTGACATGATACAGACAGGACAGTGGCTCTTTCTCTTTGTTCTGCAGCCGCCATGCGCAGTTGAGTGAAGTGACAGTGGTCGAGGAGCAGAAGACTAGAGCCTCTCACGGCTTCAGTGTGAAAATTTTAACATTTAAGTCACAGGAAACACTCAAAACCATGAGAAAAAGTGCAATTTATAGTCTTAAAAATATGGTACTGGTTTATTCCCTGTTGCGTCTCCTATTTTAGCCGCATATCATTTCTCTTTTCTTGCTTCCTTCTCCTTAATTCTTCTCCTCGATTCTGCACGAAATGTTTGAGGAAGTCCCGCCCACAGAGGAGACAGTGAGGAGAGAGGATATAAACTCCTCACTGAGACCGATAAAATTCTTTCCTCTGACGTCTGCTCCTCAAGCCTCCCTCAGGTTTACTCCTTCCTTTTGTGGTTTCCGTTGGGACACCGCTTAATATGACACATTTGATTGACAGCTAGAAGATGGCGAAAGAGAAGGAAGCAAGGAAAGAGAAATGAGATGTGGCCGTTATTTTTTATTACTTCCTGCTGTGTCTCCTTTTTATTAACTGTTTACATCCCCTTGTGTCTTCTTTATTAACGGTTTACTTCCCGTTTGTGTCCAGGGTCTGATCTTCAGGTTTAAGTTCCTGATGCTGGTCACTCTGACATGCGCCGCCATGACGGTCATCTTCTTCATCATCAGTCAGGTAACATCCGAACGGCTCTTTCTACAGCCCCATACACTACTAATATAAGTAGAAGAGAGCGAATATCACAATTTTCTTAGTGCCAGATCACAATTTCAATACAGTAACGATTCATGTTTTCTTTTCTTTTATACAGTGTTTAAGAGGTAACTATTTGAGTGTGACTGATTATATTTAGGGATGCACCAATCCAGCTTTTTCAGTCCCGATATTGATACTTTTATAAGTATCGGCCAGGAAGGAAAATAGGACTTATTTCTTTAAAACACAGTTAACTTATTACACACGAGATCCAGTAGTGTGATGTAATTGTTATTTATCCTTCAAATAACGACTGAACATCTTTGTAGGAATAAAAATTCAAACATTAAGAGACCAAAATCAGACTGTAAATAGTTTTATTACATCCAATTAAAGGCCCATATTGGTTAATCATTGTCCAGGAACCGATACCTGATCCAGTACATGTTTGAGTATCTCCACCAATATTCGATCTCAGTACAGTACAGTGCAGTAGTTATAATCACCGGTCCAGAGGTGGGACCAAGTCTTTGTTTTGCAAGTCTCAAGTAAATCTCAAGTCTTTGACCTCATGTCCGAGTCAAGTCCCAAGTCAAATACAGACAAGTCCAAGTCGAGTCTCGAGTCACCGGCCCATAAGTCCAAGTCAAGTCCAAGTCGTCTGCTTTGAGCTTCAAGTCATTTCAAGTCTTTAAACCAAATTACCAAATATATCTTAGATTTTTACAATTTATATGAATTTTGAACTAAATTTTACTTAAAGTCATGGTGTATTTATATAAGATTTGTAGAAATGCAAATTTTTCCTTTTTAAATGTCTTGAAGATCTTAGTGTCACAGTTCTGCCTTTTGTTTACTTGTTTCCCCCCAGTCCAGTTCCATTTCTCAGTCTGTTCCGGTCCTCCTTTTGCCACCTCCCTCCTTTCCCTACAGCTGCTCCTCATTCAGTAATCAGCCCAGGCCCAGTCTATATAGACTCTCTCTGCCCCCCTCAGTCTTTGCTAGATTGTCAACCTGTAAAGACAGACACTCAAGCTCCTGAAAACCCTGAATCTGATCTGTTTGCTACTTCTGCAATTCTGTGTTTCCCTGTTGTCCCTGTTCCTGAGTTCACTCCCAGTCATTTCATACTTGTGTACTTCCCAGTCTTGGAGGATATTTCTGTTCACATTTTATAACATATATTCCTCTGTTATATTTTCAGTCTGAGTTACCATTATACATTACCTGTTAGAGGACACTTTCCGTTATTACCTAAGACTTTGTTTGCCTGTATACTTGTGTTGCATTTGAGTCCAATTTACCTGCGTGATACTTGGTATGAATTATTACAGTCAGAATAGAAAGAATTAAGATTAAAAAGTGCTAAAGAAGTTATTTTGACAAGTGCAGATTGCACTGAAATGGAAGGATCATGTTCTCTGTTGTACTGTACTGTACTGTATTGTATTGTATTGTATTTTACTGTAGTACATTTGAAGATGCCATCTCACAGTACTTCAGTTCCATCCAAAGTAACAAATAGAGAAGTTGGAGGGACATGTTCCAGTTTGTTCCTGTAAATTTAAGCATATTAATAAAGAGAAAAGTATTTTCTAAAAAAACATATAATTAGGAGAAGCATCAAGTCTTCTCAAGTCACAGGCCTCAATTCCAAGTCATGTCCCAGGTCTATTTTATTAAGTCAAGTCTCGAGTCACAATTTTTAGGACTTAAGTCCAAGTCAAGACTTGTGAGTCCCGCCTCTGCACCTGTCACTCACTCAGAGCATGATGGAGACTGACCAATGGGAGGAGGGGATAGTGGAAAGTGTCATTAAACAGATAAAACAGGAAAACACAACAAGGTGATTTAACCAGAATAGCAGTTTGTCACAGGGATGAGGTGATTAGATTTTGATCTTGGTCCAGCTCTTTTCCCAGCTCTACTCCTGACATTATGTGTTGACCCTGTTTGACCCTGTGTCCTTCTCCACTGCTCTGTTCAAGTGTGGAAGACGTGAGTGTGATCGGGTCTCCTCTAAACAAAGGTGGTCCTGTCTCTTGTGTACAGACTGTGGCTCGTCTTCATAATGGGCCTTTTTGAATCAGGATCAAGAAACGCTCTTAAACAAGGCCACCTCAGAGACGCCATTCTGCTCCGATTATCTGAAGGAGACATGGGCCAACAGCTCTGACATATTGTGCAAAATCAACTTTTATGATGCTAATCTCATTTCCTCATAAAATGTGAAGTATAATTCTGTTTACATGGGTGGTCTCCTCACAGACGGACAAAATGTAATTACTGTTACGTAAGCTGTCCATAAACTTTAGCTGGACTTCCACTGATACATTTGTGACTCGTGTTTGACTTGGCCCAGTACACGTATATTATATAAGAGGTTCAAAATAATAATAGTCTGCTGCGTGCTGTCTGCATCCAGCTGTCAAAATGTTATGGTCTCAATCAGCTAGTGCGCAGTTTGCATGCTAGTTTACTGTTTAAAGTGCTTAAAGGTCCTATATTTAGGGCTGGGTATCATTAAGAAGTTGCCGATACGATACATACCTCGATACACAGGCCACGATACGATACATATCTCGATACACTGCACTTTCGATTCAATATATTTCAAATCGATTTGATACGATTCAATAAAAAATAAAGGCTAAATCATGGCTGTGATACTAAAAGTCTTTGTTAAACCACTTTTTGTCCAAAGTTCATATGAAACACAAACATTTTAATCCTCAAAACAGTGAAAATGTCAAATGTGTCGCATAAATGAGTTTCCTTTCACTCCACAAGCAACAAAACTGTAGCTGTAACAAAATAATTTAGTAAAACACACCTAAAAATACTCTTGGTGAAATATCCATACAGCAGCCCATGATATCGATACGATATATCGATATTCAGATATTTTTGCACACCCCTACCTATATTACACTATTTTCTGAAAAATATAGCTGGAGTTGTTTTGTTTCATTCACACATTTAACATACAAACACATATTTAGGCTGAGTTCTTCTCTCAAACAGAAATGCACCTTGTTCCACCTTGTGATGTCATGTAGTAATACCTGAAATGCTCCACTGTGTTTTTAAACTCCACTCACCTTCACTAGAATCATTTGGATGATTTCAGCCCTGAAATTGTCTGTATTTACTGAACAAAAGGTAGAAGTTCGCTCCAAACATAAAATACAGCTTCATGACATCACAAGGTGGATTCGTGTTTGTTTTTGATGAGGTAACAACATTATAACATGGCTTAAAGCGCACAAGAGGCAATTTTGCGCAATATAGGAGCTTAAAGGGACAGTTCTGAATCTTGAACATGTAGGACCTCATTTCCTCGTGATCCAGAGTGTTGGAGACGTGTGGAGACACTTGTTAAAATCTTCCATCCAGTCGTCGTATTTGCAGAGGTCACTGGTGTTAGACTAGTGCATGTCAATGGTCATAGTTTATCCTGCCACTAAAAACAGTCTTACCCACTCCACAAAACACCCCAAACAAATCTATTATTACATGTAAAATGTCTGTGTTGATAGAATAATGTTAAAAGTAAAACCAGCCTTGCATTTGAAGAATTTGTCTGAGCAGCAGCAGTGAGTTGTACTTCTTGATAGAAAGCTTGGCAGTGGCGGACTGATATATGAGAAAATAGTCCCTCAATATGCAACGATTCAAGTGATGCAAGGTTGGTTTTACTTCTAAATTGATTCTATGGACACAGACATTCACATGGACAGTCTGGTGTAATAATAGATTTGTTTGGGGTGTTTTGTGGAGTGGGTAAGACTGTTTTTAGTGGGAGGAGAACTATGACCATTGACATGCACTGTCTAACACCAGTGACCTCTGCAAATACAAGGACTGGATGGAATATTTCAAAAAGTGTCTCCACACGTCTCCAACACTCAGGACCTCATTTCCTAGTGATCCAATGTCCAAAATTCTGAACTGACCCTTTAAAAGCAGCTCTTGATACTAAGATGGGGGGACTGAATGACTTACTGAATGGATTCCTGGGAGATGTTTAGTGACTGGTATTTTCTTAAACACTAAATGTTGTTACATGTTGTGTTTTTTGTCAGGTGAACGAGGGCCACTGGCACTGGGGCGAGCACACGGTCCAGGTGAACAGTGCGTTCTTCACGGGGATCTACGGTATGTGGAACCTCTACGTGTTCGCCATCATGTTCCTGTACGCGCCCTCGCACAAACGCTACGGAGACGAGCAGACCAGCGGACAGTGCATCACCGGTACGACACTCACTCTATTCATCATTCATGTCAGATTTGACCCATAATTACACTTATTTAAAGGTGCATTGTGTAACTTTTCTCCTTCTGTCCATGGAGATGTTACTGTTCTGTCTGGATAGTGCATCTTTAAAGAGTCTCTGGGTCATTCCATCTCAATTCACCCCCAAAAACTGCAAAGAAAATTGGTATATGGGTAAGTCAAAACCAAGAAAGCTCAAATCTCAAGTTTTTGCATGATCAGACCAACGGTTTGTGAGATATCATTATTTATATATATAGCAATATATAGCAATTTCATTTTTAAATTTTTTTTTAGCGTGGTCACCGAATTTCAAACGGCATTTACTCAGCAACTACTGGTCCGATATCTAAAACGAAGGTGTCTCTGGAAAAGGGTAATCATAATCCAAAATCATTTATTTTTGCATTTGAGTAATTTTGAAATGAATTATCTTTTGACCTATATTTTTGACCTTGAAATTGACAATAAGTGACTCACCCGACTTCAGTGACACCAACAGAAAAAATGTAGCCCTATATGTGGACTACAACATATAAAAAATCTGGACTTATTTTCACACAAATTTACCTAGTCCATGTTGATATACTCTTAGAAAAACTGATCATTTTTGATATTAGACCAGTAGTTGCTGAGTAAATGCAATTTGAAATTCGGCGACCATGCAAAAAAGTGAAAAAAGGAAATTGCGATATCTTGGAAACTTTTGGTGGGATCAAACTAAAATTAAAAACTTTCGCTTTTCTGGCTATGGTTTACCTATATACTAAGTTTCATCAAAATCTGACAATGAGTTAATGATTGGATGAAATGAGGTGCACTGACCCCTCTCCTTGATTCTTATAAGCACCAGTAATAAACATAAACCATTTTTTCAGAGGCAGACTATTAAAAGAGAAGTAAACTCCTTTTGGGCCCTGGACCGGTGGTTTGGGACCCCTGTTTTTAGAGTTTGTGTGTTAAATGTGTGAATGAAACAAAACACAACTCCAGGTCTGTTTTTGATGAGGAAACCACATTACAATATAAACAGGTAATGGGCCCATTTAAAGAGTTTTTCAACAACATGGGTTTAAGTTGAGGCTTTGTAAAGTATTGAGGGCATTTTCCAGACAGGGGGATGCGTTGAATTAGGTTTCCCTCTTTCATTTCCTGTGCATTTGCCAGTGCATTGAGGCGCTTCATTGGGATGTTAAGCCCGAGCTCATTCACAGAGTCTGGTTTGTTTGTGGAGCAGGGGCCCCCGAGCTCAGAGAGGCTCCCAGGGGAAAGGGGCCTTCTCTGGGCCAAGAGGGAGACACCAGGGGCACCAGGCAATCCTCCAACATGGACGTTTAGAGAGGAGGAGGAGAGGAGGAGAGCAGGGGAGGAAGAAGAGGATGGAAGGAGTTAGGAAGTAGAGGAGAGGAGGGAGCAGAGGTAAGAGGGAGAAAGGACAGAAGGAAGAACAGGATGGGGGAAGATCAGGGCGGAAGAAGCGCCCTCATCTGTGGTGTTAAGGAGTGTCTGAATAGTGTGCTGGGTTAGGAGGAGTTAGGAAAAGGAGCCTGGTTCCTTTTGTACCTCCTCTAGCACAGGAACCTCGGGAGCTTCCTAAACAGCAGTGAGGAGCTATGAAACATCCCACAATCCAGTGCGTGTTTCCGAACACGGCCAATCTCTGCACCAAGAGTTAGTGATGTATCGTAAAACTATATATCAGTTTTGCCTCAGACATTAGTTAAAGTTGGCTTTATCCAAATAGTTGCGTTATAAGAGTGGAAAGAGTGTCTTTTAGGCTCATCACAGCTTGAGGTGCTCTGTTTGGAGACTATTTAATGCCATGGGCCTTTAAGTAGGATTTGTGCACATTTGTTTACATTTATAGAAACTAAACTTAAAGCCGTACGGCACATTTCCATAAGCTAATTAGCATAAACGCATGCCGATGGAACCGTGCAGCGCTCTGTGCTCCGGAGAAGGACTAAAGGACAGGATTTGGAGGATTTGGTGGAGTATTTGTTGTGACAGAGCAGAGGCTGCAGCTCATGGTGAGTCTGGAGACTTTCTTCTGTTCTGTGCATGACTGCGCAAATCGAGACGCCGGAGGTGGTGGCTGAACTTTAGCACCACCTTCCTTAGCCGAGCTTTTTGTTACGCAGCACTTTGACTTCACTGTTCAGACCGGTGAGTTATGTACTGTCATGTTGAAATTCTTATTTAAATCAGTAGTGCAGTAATGGAGAATGAGGTGCACTCTTGTAGTGCGTTCTGTGGGTGTTGTTGCCAGGGACACAACGGTAAATATTGACCCCTAGAAATGATTGATGACATCTATGTTCCATCTGTGTCATCATATATTGAACGATAAGTCAGTCTAGTGATTATTGTGACAGTTTAAAGGGCCTTTGTTACACTATTTAATCAAATATACGATGATGTTGGTTCCTGTTATATACCTGATGTTGATTTGTTTCATTCACACAAGTTTCACACAAAAACCCTGAATACTTAGTTCTTTTGTCAAACAGAAAACTCTGTTCCACCTTATGATGTCATGTGCTAATACAGGAAGTGCTCTGCTGTTTTTTTTCTTAAACCCTATACATCTTCACTAGAATCAGTTGGACAATTCCAGCCCTGAAATTGTCAATCTCTACCTAACTTAAGGTAAAAGAGTAGGTGAAAACTACCACTTCATGACATCACAAGGTGGAACAGAGCATTGTGAGTTTTGGAGATGTAGACAGACTAATAAAGAGTTACTCAAACATGTGTGAATGAAACAAAACACAACTCGGAGTATGTTTTTGAGGAAGTAACATTATAACATGACTTAAATCTCACAAGAGTCAATTTAGCATAATACTTTAATAAATGCAAGCAGATTTAATACAAATGTGATGTTTTTTTTTTTTTTGTCAAGGTGACACTGGTGCCAGCAGCGGGGAGGACATCCAGCTGACCACCACCATCACCCACGTGGACGGGCCCACCGAGATCTACAAGATGACGGGCAAAGAGGCGCAAGAGTAGAACCTACGTGCCCCCGAGGACGACTCACCACTGCCCCCTACCCAACCACCCCTCTCCCCCCTCCCCTCCCCCCTCACCAGCTCAGCCAATGGGGACTCCAAACACAAAGGGGAGCTAGAACATTCCTTTTCCAGAGACTGAATACTATCTTATCACGTCTGGTCATTTCATTGAGAAAACCACTTTATTGCCAAAGTTGGGTTTGATAATGAAACGTGATACAGTCCAGGTACACACTCCTCTCTTATTATTATTATTAGTATCGGTACCGGTAAAAAGTAGAAACTGGATTTTGAGCAAAAGAACTTTTATACAATGTGGAAATATCCTTTAAAGGGGCACTGTGTAACTTTTCTGGTGGTTAAATGATCTAGTTTGTATTTATTCAGTTCCAGGTGTTTTATTGCATTCTCAGTGTGCTGTGAGTGGGCTTGCCTTTCCACAGATCTGACCTCTAACAAGGCCAGGTAACGTCATCTGCTTTTCTCACTGGAGATGTTTAAGTTTAATACAGCAACAGTCCAGGCAAAGCAGACCCTCAACCAGGAAAGTTACATAGTGCACCTTAAAATCAAAACATTTTAAAGATTTTTTTAAACAGTTTAAACATTTTTCACCATTTTTGTGTAATAATATATTTTTGCATAAACATTTTAGATTCTTTTATTTGATTAAGTGACAAACGTTACTTGAAATGTCCTAAAAGTTGGGCGAAATACACGAGAAATTATTACAAAACACTAGTTCACAGATGTGGACAAATGTTTTAGTTAAATTATGCCAAAATTTAGGGATGCACCAATCCAGCTTTTTCAGTTCTGATAGTCTTCGTATCGAAATCAGTTTCAATACTAATGAAATAATTTAATGAACCTGCATATCACCGTATCAAACGATCTGCGTCCAGACACGTCGTTTCTGTGTCCGCAAGTCTCCTCTATCCACACAGCTTTGAGCATATTTGTTTATATTTGACAGAAACTAAACTTAAAACCACATGACTCATTTGCATAAACTAAGCCTCAAAAAACAGTTCTCTATTCTGTCGCTGATGTGGTTCAGCTTCTGTCGGACTAAAGGACACGACTCAGTGGAATCTGAGTGTTCTTTCTGTGACAGAGGGGTGTTCTGCTGATGGTGAGTCTGTTCTGTGTTTCTGTCGTGTTGGAGATGGTTCATGTGAAACTTTTCAGAAATTATACGTCTGCAGGTCGTACACACAGACACACGTTTATATGAATGGACAGATATTCTAGCCTCTTAGTGTTTTGGCGGTGCACAGACCTACATCAGAGTATCAGTGTTTTCAGGCGTCCACACAGTGCCGGATCAGATCTGTACTCAGATGAATTCGTGGGAACTGGAGGCACCAAATCTGCATCCACAACCAAAACAACTCCAATACACACTAGTGTGGACGAGGCCTAAAGCTTTAACTACATGACGATGCCCAATGTCAACAGATGCCAGTGCAGAGACTCTAAATAGCATTTATTCGCTTTAAACTAAGATAAAATAAGACAAAACTGATCCAAATGTGTCGCGTAGTAGCTGTTACTTATCTCACAAGTAACCGCAGAACATTTTTGTATAAATAAAAGTTCAAACATGAGACTTTCGGGGTTTAGTATGACCGGTAAATAGTCATATTACAACAGTTTGTTTGTCCAACCAGGATATCGGCTCAACTAATATTAGAAACAGATTTTCTTTCCTCTTTTTTTGTTTGTTTGAGTTTGTTTCCCCTGAATTTTTTAGTATCGGCGTTGTTTTATTTGTTACAGATCGGTGCATCCCTATCCAAAATGTAAAAATTCCACAAGTGTCACAAACCAAAAACTAGTCACATTTTTGACATTTTTAAGTTGTCATTACCCTAAAACGTAGTATTCCCATCATTTGACACACTCCTGTTTGAAACTTTGAGGAGGTAAAACTTTCTCAAGCTGATCTCGCGCTCCTCCATTTTTGTTTTATACCCATATTTCTCATTTATTCTTCTCGACCACGTGGGCATCTGACGTTCATTTTAGTGTTTTTACTTTTATTGAGGGAAGCCTGGACAGACCCACGCACTCCTGTCATTATGTTACTATGTAGATATGTATTTTTTATAAACTATGTCAACTCTATCAAATATACACCGCTATCGATACGTGTTATTTGAAGTTGATTGTAGCCTAGTATACCATTTTTAGTTTTTTTTGTTTTTGGTTTTTATGATTTTATTTAAATAAAACGTTTACATAATCTTTGAGTTTTGAGTGTGATTGATTAAGGTTTAGTCGTTTTTATTTAATTTAGATTATAATGATTTATATGGGGCATTAAAAAAGGAGAAGTAGTGAAAGAGAGTTGGAAAGCAAATGTGATTTTCAAGTTTATAAGTACAAGTTTTTCTGATTTATGTTTTAATGTTTCCTCATCGCAAACGGACCTGGAGTTTTGTTTGGTTTCATTCACACAAAACATTTAACATGCAAACTCTGCATTTTTAGTTGTCTTAACACTCTGTCCCACCTTGTGATGTCATGCGGTAATACAGGAAGTGCTCCGTTGTGTTTTTAAACTCCACAAATGTTCACTAGAATCATTTGGATGATTTCAGTCCTGGAATTGCTGATCTCTACTGAACAAAAAGTAAAAAATCCATGTATCATTCCTTCATTTGTTTTTCAATATAAAACCAAAAATAAGAAAATGATAAAACAACTATTTTCTTCATTATTTGTCTCTTGACCAAAATAAAAAATTGAATAATGATTTGTTTATTCAGTTTTTCGATTTTGTGTTTAAATGAAGAATGGAAAAACAGATAACAGACGTTTCCTGTTTACGTGACTTCAGTGACTGCGATGCCAGACTGAACCAGGACTGATCCAGGTCCAGGACCAGACTGGAACCAGACTGGAACCAGAGCGGGACTGAGACTGAGACCAGACTGGGACCAGACCAGGACCAGACCGTGACTGAAACCAGACCGGGACCAGACTGGGACCAGACGGCAGGGCAGGAGCTCGAAGCTGAGGCTTGGAGTCAAAGCTCGGAGTCCAGTCTGGTCCCGGTCTGGTCCCGGTCTGGTCCCGGTCTGGTCCCGGTCCCGGACCTGGATCAGTCCTGGTTCAGTCCGACATCGCAGTCACGGAAGTCACGTAAACGGCAAACGGACGTTATCCGTTTTTTCCATTTTTCATTTAAACACAAAATCAAAAACTGAAAAAAGGAATCATTATCTGTTTTTTCATTTTGGTTTTGGAGACAAATAATGAAGAAAATAGTTTTTTTTTTTTTTCCGTTTTCTTATTTTTGGTTTTATATTGAAAAACAAATGAAGGAATGATACATGAATTGTAAAACTACCACTTAAAGACTTCACAATTTGGAAGAAAATTGAAAGAACTCATTTTGAGATTTGGAAATATGTAAATAAAACAAAACAAAACTCCAGGTCTGTTTTCGATGAGTTAACAACATTCTAACATGGTTTAAAGCTCCCAAGAGTAAATTTTGTGATCATTTTGTGTGTAATGTTGGACTTTTAATCCTTTTTATATATAAATCCATTGTTTCCTGGTCTTTTTTTCTGCTTAAAGAGTTGTTTTTGCCTGAACTCCAGTGCAGGTGTCGTCTAGTGAGGGCAGTTCGGGTCAGATACACACACGTAGTAGTTTTGAGAGCTGTGGCCACGCCCCCTTTTTTAGTCTACCAATCGATCAGCGGGACATGTCTTTAGTCGACCAAGGAGCTCTTTAGTCGACTACAATATGTTTCAAAATATGAGAAGCAGTTGTAAAATGTTGGCTCTTCGTTTCAATACAATCCTCAAATTCCTGCGTGTGGGTAAAGGAGACACTGCCTCTCGATGGTGAATGCAAGAACCTATCTCAACTGTCAATTATTGGAGGTACACAGGAGAAAGGTGACAAGATTTTCACAATAAAACAAAAGAGAGTGACTATAGATGTTAAACTGTGGGTTATTTTGTCACTTCAGCCTCATACGTTAGTTAAAGGGCCTATTTTATTTTCTATTCTATGTTATAAAGTTGTTTTCTCATCAAAAACAGACCTGGAGTTTTGTTTTGTTTCATTCACACATGATTGACACGCAGGAGTTGGAGCTGTAGGAGCCATGTGGTACACCGGGAAGTGCTCCACTGTGTTTTTAAACTTCACATACCTTCACTAGAATCATTTGGATCATTTCAACCCTAGAATTGCTGATCTCTAGTAAAAGGCATTTGTTAACTTGAAAACTACAACTACAATGATTAATGAGGTTAATAACGCAGATTACTCAAACATGTGCGAATGAAACAAAACACAACTCCAGATCTGTTTTTTGATGAGGGAGCAACATGGTTTACAAGTCAATTTTGCAAAATATAAGACCTTTACGCACTTTAGGAGGACTTTTTTCAAAATAGTTGTTGGAACACACAGATCCTGATACCCCAAAACATCAGAGAAATGGGAATAGTTCAAAATAAAACCTCCAAATAACGTTTCGGTATCTTAATTTGACTATCACTATTGTGATTAATAATTGGAATAGTAGACTTATTTTGCACTGTGGAAAAGAAAAATACACCAGGACTGGAAGATTATTCAATTACCTGGGTCAGGGGTCTCTAATTAAATTTCCCTGAGGGCCAAAATATTTTCCCATTACAAAACCGGGATCCACAAAAAACCTGCCAGAAGACAATGTTTTAATTGCCAAAATACAAAAAAACTGATCAACAAATATAACTAACTGAAAACTTTATCAGAAGCATACGGTGTTTCTCTTTCAGTTCCTTGTGCGTTCGTTGGAAAATCGCAAATTGTATAAAGCCAAATAAAACAAAACCACATCAGAACTGCACTGTAAACAGAACCAATGTAAAACACATCTCTTTAATGACAGAAGAGGCACCGATGTGAAGAAATATGACCTGGAATGTGTAGAAGCAATCCTTAAACCCTGTTCAAGCACTGTCCGTCTGTTTCTATCTGGATTTATTTAAATTTACAGTTTTTTTTCCCACACATAAAATCAATATAAATGTAAAAAACACGGTAACACTTTATAATAACTACACCTTATTTAGCCTTAATAAAGCATGAACAAAGGTTTAATTAATAATGAACAAAGACTTAATTAATAATGATTCACGCACTAATACTAATAATACAATGTAATGATAACTAACAGATAACAGCTGCCTGAATTAAGTCTTTTTGAGAGCTTTTCTTAAGTGAAGACGAATTATCCTTTATTAAGCATTTACTAAGCGTGAATCATTGTTAATTAAGTCTTTGTTCATTATTAATTAAGTCTTTATTCATGCTTTATTAAGGTTAAATAAGGTGTAGTTATTATAAAGTGTTACCCAATAAATAACATAAGACCGTATTTTTTACACTCTTAGACGCACTCTTAAGCCTCCAACCCCATCATAAAATAACTGCGCGCCACAATCCAGAGCGCCGTATACATGAGGTGTCCCAGCACGACTTCAGTAAACTACAAAGCCGCAGAACACGCAAACACACACGGAGCAGACAGCGACCGCACAGCGACAAACACCCACAAACACACTCATCACTCCACGCCGACGAGGAACGGAACGGAGGAACGAACCGAAAAATGCGAGCGCGACGTGCCGCTTCTAGACACAACTGAACAACTGAGTCACTGTGAACACACCGACAATCCCAGACAGCCCCCTCCCTACACGCCACAACTGAACAAAGCCCAGAGTCACCGTGAACGCACAAACAAACAAAACCACTCACCCATCACACTGTTGGGTTTCCTTTAAAGTCCAGTGCAGTTTATTTGTGAAAAAAGCTGGAAAATAGACCATTTAATGACTAATCCAGAGCGCCTAATAGTGCAGAAAATACGGTAATAGCAATAATGATCATGATGATACTAAATAATAATGAAAAAGGATTATAAATACATACATATAAGATAAATAATAATAGATGAATAACTAAAAGGAGAGGCAGTTGGGTTACACATTCATACAGTACATTTAGTCCAAGAGTACACGTTTTCAGGATTTCCGTTGTTTGTTTTCAGTTTGTTATTTTCCCCTTTAATAAAAAAAAATCCTTTACATTTCGTCTTACAGTTACTCCACACTTCATACAGTTTCATTTTCTCCACCGCTGTCACAGTTAACATAGTTCACGTAGGTTTTCCATTTGTTTTTTTAGGCCTAATCCGAATTTTTTATATTGTTCATGACAGAAAAAGATGCTTCACGTACATAGGTAGGTAAACGCCTTGGATTTATGTGTTGTTGGCATGTGAAAATACATGTGCAATAAATAATGTATAATTTAGTATGAGTATTAGTATTAAGTATTGCAGTAGTCCTCCTTATCCATATTTTGAAAGCTGTGATGTCTCCAGTGTTGGGGAGTAACAGATTACATGTACTGGAGTTATGTAATCAGAGTACAAATTATGAGTAACTATTCGGTTACTCATTCTGTTTAAGTGAGTGGTAATTGGATTACAGTTACTTTGTTGAAATAAATGGATTACAAGGCGGTATTTTCCTGTTTTCACATTATTTTTATTTTTACTTTTTATTTTTGTCGTTAATTCCAGTCATTGCTGCAAACTAAATCAGGACTAAAACCAGGTCTAAACTAGATCTAAACCAGGTCTAAACCAGGACTAAACCAAGACTAAAATCAGGTCTAAACCAGGTCTAAACTAGATCTAAACCAGATCTAAACTAGATCTAAACCAGGTCTAAACTAGATCTAAACCAGATCTAAACTAGATCTAAACCAGGTCTAAACCAGGACTAAACTAGGACTAAAGCCAAGTCTAAACTAGATCTAAACCAGGATTTAACAGGATTTAACAGGACTAAACCATGCAGCGCGGATGTGTCTCCTCCTCTTCTATCAATAATATTTTTAATACGTTCAGTATTCTTGTTTTTGCTTCTCTACAGCAAATCAAGTAATCCAAAGTATTCAGATTACATTACTCACTTTAAGTAATTTAATGGATTCTGTTACAAACTACATTTTGGGATATGTAATCTGTAATCTGTAGGGGAATACATTTCAAAAGTCACCTTCCCAACACTGCAGGTCTCTCCAGGACTCGTGATATTTTGAAAGAGCGTGGCGGACGTTACCTGCCGACAGCGTTCCACTTTACGCACGCTCTTCGGAGATCCGCCTCTTGGCTTCGTGTAAACTCGGCTCTTCCCGTCGCCAAGTGCCTGACTCGAACGGAGGAGGAAAACCCTAAGGGAAAGGTGGAAGACTTCTATGACAGAAATACTCCAAACAACCAAATACTCACGCGGAGAGAAGAAACTGTGCCATTTTTACGCACGCTCTTGCAGTTTTCCCCCCTGTGGTGATTTGGCGCGTCTTGGTGAAATAGTGCCATAAGAAACGTCTCCTCCCAGTTTGTTGTCGGATACTGTTGATTCTTCAGTGGACTTGTTCGGGGGACACGGGCAGAGGCGAGTGGACATTGGCACGGACAGGTAAGACCGCAGTTGTACCGTAACGTCTGTAAAAACTGTCCACAAAGCGCGCGGTGAAATCTGGTGAATTTCATTGACTTGAGCAACAGTTGGGAGCTGCTGCCATGTTTTTAGTCTGAGTCTACCATTCCGAGCAGGGGCGGAGCTGAAAAGTTAGACCGTGGGGTTATTGGGGGGGTCCAGTGGGGTCCAACCACGGATCTGCATCAGGTCTATTTAACAGTGTTGGGGAGTAACAGATTACATGTACTAGAGTTATGTAATCAGAGTACAAATGATGAGTAACTGTATTCAGTTACAGTTACTGTTTCAGTGAGTGGTAATTGGATTACAGTTACTTTGTTGAAATAAATGGATTACATGGCGGTATTTTTCCTGTTTTCACATTTGGGGCTATATCCCTTTTTTTTTTCTCTGTAATTCCACTCATTGCCAGACAGGTCTAAACCCAGGTCTAACCCAGGTCTAAAGCAGGTCTAAAGCAGGACTAAAGCAGGACTAAAACCAGGACTAAACCAGGTCTAAACCAGGACTAAACAAGGACTAAACCAGGATTAAACAAGGACTAAATGAGGACTAAACCAGGTCTAAAACAGGATTTAACAGGACTAAATCATGCTGCACGGATCGTGTCTCCTCCTGTTCTATCAATAATATTTTTAAAGACTCTGCCTTTTCATTTTCTTTTATCAGACAAAACATTTTATGTTACAATATCCTCGTCTTTGTTTCTCTACAGCAAATCAAGTAATCCAAAGTATTCAGATTACATTACTCACTTTAAATAACTTAATGGATTCTGTTACAAACTACATTTTGGGGTATGTAATCTGTAATCTGTAGGGGAATACATTTTAAAAGTCACCTTCCCAACACTGCTATTTAATATGTCCAATAAAAAAAAAAAAAAAAAAAAAAAAAAAAAAAAGATGCAATGGAGATGTTCTAACTTTGTCTGGAATGTTTCACAATATGGCTTTAAACCTTTTTATCTTCATGGAGACCAAGCCAGACCAAGTTACAGGTCAGATCTGTGGAGAGGCGACCCCGCTCACAGTCAGAATGTTTGTTTTTGTAGGTATTTTTGAGTTATAAAACCATCTGTAGTTTAATAAATGTAAAGTAGAGCTGTTTAATGTCATACTGTGGAACATTCCAGGCAGAGCTGTGACATCTCCATAGAAATAAGCAGATGATAGACCCAGAAAAGTTGCACAGTGCACCTTTAAATAATGCCCACATCTGAAATTCCGCTGTTATGAAGTTAATGATTTATAAGAGCAGTAATTGTGGTTTGAATTCGGAGTGAAAGTGAATCGTAAGTACGTCTCCAGTCACTAGCAGCCAACAGTTTGTACACACTTTTTCATTAATGTTTCTTCTTCTTTATTTCCGTGATTCTTTACATTATTGATGCTCATTAAAGGCATCAGAATTATGAATGGACCCATGTGGAATGTAGTGCACAGAAATAGACTCCAAACCTGTTTTTGGTTTTTAAAAATAGCCACACTTTGATCACTGCTTTACTTTGATCAGTGTGTGTTCTTTCTTGACCCTGACGTGACACACCTGTACTCCAGCATTATTTATATCCTGCATCATGTATTCAATGTGTTCAGTGTGTATAACATGTATAAAGAAAAAACATCCAAAGAAAATGAAACTGATGCTGTTAGACCAGGGCTTTTCTGCAAAGTTCTATCTCCACAAATAAAGTTTCAAAAAGAACATTTCAAATCACCACAGTAGTTTCTCTAGGGGTGAATAGACTAAAATATATTTTACTGAAACAAGGAGCATTACCTACTAGGGCTGGGTATCGTTAAGAAGCTGTCGATACGATACACATCTTGATACACAGGCCACAATACGATACGCTTTTCGATACAGTGCACTTTCGATTCAGTACGATTTGATACGATATATTTCAAATCGATTTGATATGGTTAAAGGCTAAATCATGGCTGTGAAAGTAAAAGTCCAATAAGTCAACTAAATTTGTGCAAAGTTAATATGAAAAACACCCATTTTACTCAAAACTGCGAAAATATCAACACAATTGTAGCTCTTACACAAAATAATTCAGTAAAATATACCTAAAAGTACTCTCAGCAATATCTCGATACAGCAGTCCACGATATCAATACTGTATCATCAAATTAAGCGATACGATATATCGATATTTCAATATTTTTGCACACCCCTATTACCTACTCACTAATAAACTCTGTATTACATTAGATTACTTCATTTCCAGCTGAAACATGAGCAGACAGAATCCTGAGGTATAAACTGTAACATGTTTCATGCTGTTTAATCACACTGTGTCACTTTTTAGCCCAAGTATAAAAACACTGAAAACATCTCCACAAACCTGACACTTCTAACTTACTTACTTATGGTCAGGAGGAAGGCCTCCTCCTGCTCGTCTCCACGGAAATGTTGTTCTTTTTTAATCTTCCGCAGTATGGCATTTATATCCCATCTGTCTATATGGAGAATGTTCCGAGGTTCGATTTTAACTTCCTATTTTACTGGAATCGTGCAAGTTCCATACTGTACACTTAAAGATGATGACTGTAACTTTTCTCATGTGGAGCCTCGTGCTCGTCTCCATGGAGATGTTCCACAGTGTAGCATTTAACATGCAACAATTACAGTGTTATAACTGCTTTAAACATACAGTGAAAACATTATGGAACATTCTCTCTGGAGACAAGAACACAAATGTGGGTCAAGTAACCAAAAAATGTGCTCAAATAAGAATAACGTTACTTCAAAATAATATTAGTCAAATAGAAGTACAAAGTAGTGGTCCAATAATTACTCAAGTAAGAGTAATTTATCATTTAAAGTGAATTTAATTTAAAGGACAAAACAATAAATAATGCACAAAATCTGGTATTTTTAAAGGATAGACACAAAAATGAGAAAAACTAAATCAAATGTTCAAATCACTTCATATTGTCACATAAAGTTTTTGTCACTTGTAGTTTTAATCACAGAGGCAAGAGAAACCAAAACTTTGACTCAAGTAAGAGTACTGTTACTTCAGTAAGAAATATCCCTCAAGTGGGAGTAAAAGTATGCTGCTAGAAAAGCACTCTGAAAAGTACAGTTTGTTTAAGAAGTTACTCGCGTACTCCCCACGTCTGGTCACTAGTTTCACATGTGTATTATTATATTATTATTATATTATATTATATTATATTGTATTTGATCACATGTGTGGATCTCTTCACAGACACATTTGACTTGGCTCCTGTGTACTTCTCCTCACTATAAAACCTTTGACTTGAGGAAATTAGTATAATATTTTTGATGACTTGGCATGATTGTGTAATATTACGGTAATTATGCAACGTTCCTGGTGTAGTGTGTGTCTGGAGTACAGACCTCACTCACTGCTGCTGCTGTTTTACTGGCAATAGGCAAAAAACTTTTAAGTACAGAAATGAAAGTTTTACATTATATTTACAATAATTGAAATCGTATTGTCAGAGTTCTCACAATAATATCGTGGACTATCACAATATATCGAATTACAAGTCTCTTTGCTTAAATGAAAAGTTATGGTGCAACAATAGCTAAAAAAAAGACAGAGGGAACTACATAGACCATGATCCTTTGCTCCATTTCAGTGCAGACGACATGAACAAATAACAGTTCTAACACTTTTAAATCTTAGTTCTTTGGATTAAGTCTTGTCAAGGCATTTTAAGAAGAAAAAGTAGTGTATTAACAGCTTTGTTAAACTCCACAAAATATTGTAATAAATATCGTATCGGGAGATGTATATTATGAAAATATCGCACTGAGAGATTTGGATATTGTTACATTTCTAATCGTGAGTCTCCCCACCATATCATGAGCTTTCCCACAATATTGCTACAAATTTCATACTGTGAGGTTCATACCGTGATGATATCGTATTGTGATACTTGGATATCATTACTCTATAAATACCAGGGATTTAACGATATCCAACTCTCACGATACGATATCGTTACATGCCTAGTATTTGTAAGTAGTGATGGGTGATACCAGTGATTTTTGTGTGTCATACTTGAAATGCTTGAAAGTCTTGTACTAAAGACTGTCAAAAGTTTAGAACATCAGATACTAGATACTCATTTGAAGTATCGATACTAAAAAAGTCACATTCACACATCAGAAATTAACTTTTCTTGAATAACTTTAGAATGATCTTGAGCTGTATCAGAACAAGTATGAGAGCCCAAACATTAAAAAAAAAAAAAGGGACAATCCAGTTCCAATCCAGTTGTCCACTGCTACTCAGATGTTCAAATATGTGTTTCTTCTTGGCTTTTTAATTTTATTTAATTTTACTTTGTATTCTTAGTGGAATAAAAAAATAAAAAATAATAAATTGTCAGTACTATAATAGAGAGATATGTGAAGTGAAAGAAGGATGAAGGGGAAAAAATTGTACATTTGTGATTTGAAACTGTCATCTCTATTAGACTGTCAATAAAAATTTGAATAAAAAAAAAAGGTATGAGAGTACACAGACTACTGTTAGTGGTACTCGTAGTAGTGAGGGATTACACAGATATAAGACCACATGGTGATATAAAAAGTACTATTATTTAATGTTGAAAAGTCACATTGTGTTTTTCATTATCATTGTGGTATCAGTATTGAGTATCGAGTCTGTTCCTTAGTATTAAAATCGAGTTTGTAATTTCAGTATCGTGACAACTCTTCTCCTCTTCTCAGCACGTTCTGAGTCTGAATGATTCCAAGTTGTTCCCCAGTATTCCCAGAGCTCTTCTCCGGTGGTCTTCTGGTTGGGGAGTTCTTTACATTGACAGAGTCCATAGTGCGGTCCCCGTGTCCGCTCCTCCTGTCTCCTCCTGACCACTTGACATGCAGCACACACCAGCGCAGCGCCAAAGGACCGGCTCCCTCCACCATTAGCATGCAGCCGCGGGCCTCTATATCACTCACCGGACACTAACATCCAAACTTACAGACGCACTGGGAACTTTTTGGGGGGGACCCGTCGTCTGTTTGTTTCTCATGGAGTTTGTGTGTCAAAAGTGTCGAAAATCAGATACTAAACCAATATCGAAACAAGATAGAGCTACTTCTTTGAGCAAGTATCGATACTAAACAAAGTCAATTTCACAAGATAGAAAATAGACTAGTATACACCCATGGACCACTATGGAACCTGCCTTGATGAAGTAGTATCGTTTAATGTTGAAAAAACACTGGAGGGTTTTTATTATCATTGCAGTATCAGAGTCTGTACTGAGTACTGAGTCTGTTCCTTAGTATAAATCGAGTTTGGACATGTTGCAAAAATGGATTTCTGGAGGTCACACTTTTCTCTTATCATGGTAAATTTAATCAAATTGCATCATCCTTTGTTAATGATATAATACAGTGTTCTAATACAGCTCAAGATCATTCTGAAGCTGTTCATTTGTGTGAGTGTTTTAGGATTTATACTTGTTCAAATGTGTCAGAAGGTCAGAAAAAGTTTTACTGCTGTTTTGCTTTTCAGTTTACATTGCTCCACTGTGTTTTTAAACTCCATACACGTTCACTGGAATCGTTTGGATAATTTAAGATCTGGATTTATATTATTTATTATATTGATTGCATTTATATAGAGCCTTTCAAGATCCCCAAAGTGCTTTACAGTTCATTATTCAGTCACTCCACACTCAGTGGTGTAAACTACGACTGTAGCCACAGCTGCCCTGGGGCAGACTGACAGAAGCAAGGCTCCGACCACCATCATCACTCACGCACACACCACTTTCATACTAGGCAATGTGGGTGAAGTGTCTTGCCTAAGGACACAACAGTTTTTTGCCACTGGCGCCCCCTGTGGCACTCACTGGGAATTCCAAGTCGTACCCAGGCCCAGCCTGCTGAGCTTCTGAGATCTGACGGGATCAGGCTTTGACAAGCTGGTATGGCCACAGATTTGCAAACCTTTACTGAACTAAATATGAAACTACCACTTTATGACATCACAAGGTGGAACAGAGCATTTGGAGCTTTGGAGTAGACAGACTAATAATAAAGAGTTACTCAAACATGTGAATGAAACAAAACATAACTCCAGCTCTGTTTTGTTTCAGCTGTAAAGAGTCAATACATTTATGGTTTAAAGGTACAGTGTGTCACTTTCTGGAGGTGGCACGTCACCTGAAAGAGAAGAGAGAAAGTTCAAACCTTATACTTCAGAACATTCTCCAAGGAGATGAATATGTTTTATGCCATACGGTGGAACATTTCCATGGAAACATGCAAGAGGAGGCCCTCCTCCTCCTCCAGGTCAGATAAGAGTCAGGTTTGTGGAGATGCAAGCCCGCACAGGATGTAAGTTGTTTTTGTAAGTTTTTCAATGCTATAAACAACCAAAATGGGAAAAAAGGCTAAAAGTTAAATGTATAATTAATTAATGATTTAATTAACTCTAATAATAGTATATAGTTCTAAAAAACATAGTTAAAGAAATACTGAGGTCACTTGAACACATCATCAAGTGGCTTGGTCTGATGTAAAGACCATTGCCTAGTGTCACGACACATGATAAAATTTCAACTCGATTCCGATATTAAGGAATTGACTCAATGCTCGATACAGATTATTATGCCACAATGAAGATAAAACATACACTTTTTAGTAAAAGAATGTGATTTTCATGTGCAAATTAGGAAGTAGTACTTTTTTGTCACCATGTGGTCTTATCTTGTTCTGATGCAGTTCAAATTTTGTCCAGTTAAAATGATTTTGTTTTTTGCAGTATCGATACCTGCTCAAGTGAGTATCTCGTTTCCGTATCAGAATTCCGATACTTGCACAGTGGAGATTTGAGTTTAAAATGTGGGTAGCCTACATTCTTGGTTGCCATAGTGACACAGAATGCTGCTGGACCGGACCTACTGCTCCGACAGACTTTTGACAATCAGCCAATCGGAGCTCACGGTGTTTGCATTGTACTTCCTCATTGTTGTCAAATCTGTCCACACTTATGTTCTAATGATTTTAGTTTGTGTTTTGTTTGTGACAAGTTTTTAATTAACTCAGATATTTACTTGATTTCAAAATAAAAGCACAAAGTAGACACAAAAATGGGTAGTAATTGCACTGTTACTCCAAAATAAAATTACTTAAAGGTGCACTGTGTAACTTTTCTGGTGGAGGATCCATCAAATGTTTTGTGTTATTGCTATGTCTGGAATGTTTCACAGGCATGACATTAAACCTTTCTATCTTCATGGAGATCAAGTTACAGGTCAGATCTGTGGAGAGGCGACCCCGCTCAGTCAGAACGTCTGTTTTTCTCGGTATTTTTGAGCTAAAAAAAACACCTGTAATTGAATAAATGTAAAGTAGAGCTGTTTAGTTTGGTGGAACATTCCAGGTAGAGCGATGACGTCTCCATAGAAACAAACAGGTGACAGACCCAACCAAAAAGTTACACAGCGAATCTTTAAGTAGAAGTACAAAGTAGTGGTCCAAGAAATTATTCATGTCATCGTGAAACAGTATTTGGGGAAACTACTGCTCAATAAGAGTACCGTATTTTCCACTCTATTAGCCGCTCTGGATTATAAGACACACTGTCATTAAATGGTCTATTTTTGAACTTTTTTCACATATAAACCACACTGGACTTTAAAGGAAACCCAACAGTGTGATGGGTGAGTGGTTTTGTTTGTTTGTGGCGTTCACGGTGACTCTGGGCTTTGTTCAGTTGTGGCGTGTAGGGAGGGTGCTGTCTGGGACCAACGGATTGTCGGCGTGTTCACAGTGACTCAGTTGTTCAGTTGTGTCTAGAAGTGGCACATTGCTCTCACTTTTTCGGTTTGTTCCTGAGTTTACTGAGGTTGTGCTGGGACACCCGAGTGGATTTGTGTATAGGGCGCTCTGGATTGTGGGGCGCACGGTCGTTTTTTGATGGGGTTGGAGGCTTAAGAGCGTGCCCTATTGTGAGGAAAATACGGTAATTGTAAGAGCAACTGTTAGGATGTAATTTATGTTTCATAATTTAAAGTTAATTTAATTGGAAGGAAAAATATTTAACTCTGCTATTTTCAAAGGGAACACACACAAAAAAAAGAGCAAAACAAAGTCATAGCTGAAGGAGCGGTGCAAGAAACACAAATGGTCTGACAGTCGCTCAGTTGGTCGAGCGTTTGTCCACCGATCTGAAGGTTGGAGGTTCGAATCCTGCTCTCGACATAAACATTATTGGTTAAATTTGATTATAAAGGTGCGATTCAGGCTCCCACAGATGAATGCTGTTGTTGTGTCCTTGAGCAAGACTCTTAACCCACCTCGCCCCAGTGTTTGTAAATGTGTGAGTGGTTTCATGTTGTAAAGAGCTTTGATCCTTGAAGGCGGAAAAGTGCGATATTAAAATTTGACTTTTACCAAATGTTCAAATCATTTCATATTGTCGTCTTAAAGCTTTTGTTACTTATAGACGTACTCACAGTGGGAAAAGTAACCAAAGCTTTCACTCAAGAGTACTGTTACTTCAATAAAAAATATCATTCAAGTATGAGTAAAAGTATGGGCTCAGAAAAACTCCGTGCAGCTACATGTAGTTGAGTAAATGTGGCTTGAGTACGGCAGATTATGAGCTTAAATCTGCATCTTTGTAAATCATAAAAGTCAAAACGAGAAAGTCCCACAATATTTCTTTATGTCTTTACACCTCACTGTAGCTTATGACAAGGCTGACCACAATCTTCCACTGTATGATGTGGAGAAAAGGAGTGAAAATGTCAAGAATTGGTCATAAATTTGTCTTACCGCAGTACACATACAGTATATGATATAATCAGCTCTTTTGACTGAGAATCTTTTTAGTCGACTACAGCAAATGGAGCAACAACAATCTCCCACTCTGCTTCTGGAAGTCATTTTTCCATAAATTTTTCCCATAGACTTTTCAAAAATGTCAAATATTAAGAGTTCAAAGACATGGTGCAGACTAACAGCTACATGCAAACTAATATCCATCACCTGTTTGCTTTGAGGTTAAAAAGCACATTTAAAACCAAGGATTCAGCGCGTTTTATTACCTTGGCCATTCATAAGATACAGATTTGAAATGATGATTAGCTGTTTGTAATCAGAAACACGTGGCGGTAATCACGGCAGTCCTGGGTGATGTCACATAGTACTTGAACTTGCTTTGTTTTTGACCAAAAAGCTGCAGGTTTATCAAGTTTGAACTGAAATTACCAATAAAACACCAACACACCTCAGTAGAAAATATTATGAGTTTAGTAGCAAAAAATTGGCTTTAGTGTTAAAGATGCACTGTGTAACTTTTCGGTTTGGAGTCTGTCACCTGCTTGTTTGTATGGATGTGACATTGATCTGCCTGGAATGTTCCACAGTATGACTTTAAACAGCTCTGCCTTAGATTTATTGAAGTACCGGTGGTTTTATAGCTCAAAATACCTAGAAAAATAGACATTCTGACTGTGAGCGGGGTCGCCTCTCCACAGATCTGATCTGTAACTTGGCCTGGTTTGGTCTCCATGAAGATAGAAAGGTTTAATGATGCACTATGTAACGTCTAAGAATCTATCATTCGTTCATTTGTTTTTCAATATAAAATCAAATATAAGAAAATGAAAAAAACAACTGTTTTCTTCATTATTTGTCTCCTAAACCAAAATGAAAAAACAGATAATGATTCGTTTTTTACTTTTTTTTATTTTGTGTTTAAATGAAAAATGGAAAAAAATGGAACGACTGTTTACGTGACTTAAACTGCGATGCCGGACTGAACCAGGACTGAACCTGGACTGAACCAGGACTGAACCTGGACTGAACCAGGACTGAACCAGGACTGAACCAGGACTGAACCAGGACTAAACCATTTTCAGTCCTGGTCTGGTCTTGTTCTGGTCCTGGCCTCAGTCCCGATCTCAGTCCTGGTCCCGGTCTGGTCCTGGACTCAGTCTTGGTCTGCTCCCTGTCTAAGTCCTGGTCTCGGTACTGGTCTGGTTCTGGTCTGGTCCCAGACATGGTACAGTCCTGGTTTAGTCCGTATGCGGCGCAAAAATCTGGCATTGCAGTTGAAGTCATGGAAATGGGAAACGTCTGTTATCTGTTTTTAATATTATTCATTTAAACACAAAATCAAAAGCTGAAAAAACAAATCATTATCTGTTTTTTCATTTTGGTTTAGGAGACAAATAATGAAGAAAACAGTTGTTTTTTCGTTTTCTTATTTTTGGTTTTATATTGAAAAACGAAGGAATGATTGATACACAGATTTCTAAGGTGGTCCGCTACGTGCTTGTCTCCATGCAGATGTTATTTCTTTGCGTGGAATGTTCCACAGTATGGCATTAAACACGTCTGCCTTGCGTTTGTACAATTACAGGTGATTTATAGCTCAAAAATACCTTGAAAAAGATGAATTGTTTCTATGCGCAGGCTCGCTTCTCCATAGATCAGACCATTAACTTGTCTCCGTTGTGATTACCAAGTTATTTACTGTGAAATCATCAAGACAAAGCAGTAATATCTCCATTTTGAAAAGTTACACAGTGCAGCTTTAAGTAGTAACTGTTTGAAGCTCACTGGGTCTTTCTCAGCAGCAGTAGATCTATAGATTGTGTGAGGGTGGATTCTGTGTGGGCCAGTAATGACAGGTTTTAGCTACAGCGTGTTGTAACTTAGAGGAAACGCACATTTTATGGTCCTTGTAAAAAAAAAAAAAAGAGAGAGAGAAAATCAGAAGTTCTAAAAAAGTGACTCCAGTTGGTTGTCTTTGCCTGCTGATCCTGCGCTCTGATTGGACGCTACACAGGAAGTAGATAAGCGGCGTACGCTGTGTGTCAGAGTGAAAAGGCGCTGAGGTAGATATGAACCGAGAAGAGTTTATTTTGTACTTCTGAAGATTGCGGTTGAATTTCGTAATTTTCTTAAGAAGATAGAGCCTGTTCCTTAAAGGTGCATTGTGCAACTTTTTGGTTGGGGGTCCGACACTTGCTTGTTTCTATGGAGATGTCATTGCTTTGCCTGGAATGTTCCACAGTGTGACATTAAACAGCTCTACTTTACATTTATTGGCTTTATAGTTCATTCTGACTGTGAGTGGGGTCGCCTCTCCACAGATCTGACCTGTAACTTGGTCTGGTTTGGTCTCCATGAAGATAGAAAAGTTTAATGCTATACTGTGGAACATTCTAGACAAAGCAATAAAATCTGCATAGGAATATAAAAGAATGTACTATGATTTAATGTTGAAAATAACATTCTATTGTCGAATTAAAGAGTGTTTTTTTTAATCATTGTGGTATCAGAATCGGTATTGAGTATTGAGTCTATAGGTGAGTTTCATTGTTGACAAAAGCGCGCGTTGCATGCTGGGAATTATTTTGGTCGGCGGTAATAAACACTAATTCAACATGACGGACGGAGCGAGAAAGCACGTAAAGGGTATTGATCCCGGTTATTTATCCACTCTAACGGCAGACGACCCAAGACCATTTGACCAGAAATTGGTCATAAGCATCGACGGACGACAAATCACCCTTTTCAACCCCGACAAAAGGTGGACCAAACCAAATTTCTGGTCAGAATCGCCAACTACCTGGACAAATATTCACTTTGGCGATATCCACAATGACTTGGTGGAAACTCCTGGGCCATTCACAGCAGAAAAGATGAAAACCTCCAAGAGTCTCGATGTGTTGTTGAACTTGTTGGAGTCCACGGTTTGTTAGGATCTTCTACGTTTACTCTGTGAATGTTTGAAAGTCGTTTAATTCACCGTTAGTGGTTCTTTTCACTCAGAATACGAAAAAGACATTTTCCTTCTTCCGTGCTTCTATTTGTGCATCCGATAATGCAGCAGGAATTTACCATTATCAGGGAGAAATACGTGAGGTTACACACTGTGTTTGACGCTACCGTGTTTCTTGCCTCCGACCAAAATATTTCCCAGCATGCAACGCGGGCTTTTAATAACAATGACGTCAGCTGAGACTGGCCTATTTCTCTGTATTGAAATCAAGTTTGAAATTTTAATACGTGTTTCTTGTTAGTTTTCATACTTCACTGTGATTGGTTAAGTCCATCATGAAACCGTCTCTATATTGTATTGAATAATTGCGTTCTATTGTGTAAAAATGTGTGTATACTGATATCATCGAGGTATTAAATTTGTTAGAGTATCGAGCAGCGTATTCCCAAGTATCAAAATCAAAATATTTTAGATCAAAAGTCTAATATTACACAAAATTAACTCTTGTGAGCTTTAAGTCATATTAGAATGTTGTTGCCTCCTCAAAAACACACCTGGAGTTGTGTTTTGTGTCATTCATATGTTTGCGTTTATTACTAGTCCATCTACATCTCTAAAGCTCAAAGTGCTCTGTTCCACCTTGTGATGTCACGTAGTGGTAGTTTTCAAGTGAACAGCTGCGTTTTACCATTTATTCAGTAGAGATTGCAACCCACGGGACCCGACGCAAAACAATGCGGCGCAGGACACATTTTTAAAGATCATCGCAGGTGCAGGCGGGAGCGTGTGGGTTGAATGACAAACTGCAGTCCCGCAAACTAAATATGAGTGTAAAGTTAAATATTTGTGCTGGATATTTTATTTGGCATTAATAAAAACATTTTAAATAGCCTAAATTTGTGGACATGGTCTAATCTCGTGCACATTTTAGACAATTCCTTTCCGCTTCTCCGTGTTTGACAGAGCTTAAGAAAGCGAACGTCCCCATCTTGAGGGACTTGCGGGCGGGTGGGGGATAAAATATTATAGCTGCGGGTGGGAGCAGGAATGAAAATTACAATTCTTTGTGGGAGCGAGTGGGAGCGGGCGGAAGTGGGCGGGAGCAGGACTGCACATTGCGGGTGCCAGACTGAAAATTCAATCCCGCGCAGACTTCTAGGTTGAAATCATCCAAACACAGTGGAGAACTTGTCCAATGAGGTGCTTTTGGTCTTCTTATAATTTATGTTATTAGGTTCTTTTTTCAGACCAAGACTTTGTTTTCATACCTGACAGTTTGGACTAATCACTAGCGCTCTTCCTCGGAGTGGTCACATGATGTTGTGATGTCCGACTTCCTCAGGACAGTAGACCAAGAGTGTGAGAGAGTAAAAATGCCCCCTTGTCCTGGTTTATAGTCCCGTGTGCTGTTATAAACAAAATATATACAAAATATATTTACTCTCACCTAATAATACAGTGGAGGACTTCCTGTATTACCACATGACATCACAAGGTGGAACACAGAGCACAGGTTTCACAGTGTGAGAGAAGAACTCACTCTAAGGCTGCGTTCACACTGCAGCCTGAAGTGACCCAAATCAGATTTTTTGGCTTCTATGTTCCTGTATCTGATCTTTTAATGACAGTCTGAACGACACAGATCCGATTTTTTCAAATGTGACCCAGGACACTTGGATATGTGCTCCTGAAACTGATACACTTCAGATGTGACTTCAGTCTGAACGGCCAAAGTGCATTCGTCCACCTACACGTTATCAACAAGCCACAAATGTACACAAACATTCTTCTCGTCATACGAAAATTGTTAATGAACTCTGTGTCACTGAAGTGAAGCACATCACCACTCACCACTCTTGGCTCCGTCTCCACATCCACATACGTTCCTTTCAACGGACGTCACCGCCGCTGTCCCACAAAACACCACGACCAAAAACCTCGTCCTTCTCCTTCTCAATCTCCTCCTTAAAACAAGTAAGTTGTTCATGTTCTGGCTCCGGTACGAGAGGAACTTTAAAATCTCCAGGTGCTCGATGCTGCTGCGTCCATGTTTGGACAACTTCTGTAAACACAGAGACGCTCGCTGCGGTTGACGTCGTCGTGTCTCCAGTGTCACATGTGGGACACTTTTGGGCCATTTAATGTTCACACTGGAGTCACATACAAGTCACATTTAATTGGAAATGTGAACGACCTCGCAAAAACATCGGATTTCACAAAAAAATCTGAATTGAGCGTTAATCCCTGCAGTCTGAACGGAGCCTAAATGTGCAGGTTTGTGTGTTAAACATGTGAATGAAACAAAACACAACTCCAGGTCTGTTCGTGACGAGGAAACAACATTAAGAACATAGATCATAAAATAGCGTCATGTGGGCCGTTTAAAATCAGAATAATTATTTTCTACCATCTCCTGACCTGAGTGCAGTTATATTTTGGGCTGCCTTGTATTTCTGTTACATGTGGTGTGTGTATGTGTGTGTGTGTGTATGTGTGTGTGTGTATGTAGGCTGATGTGGGCTCGGGGTTATTTATGCGAGCGTCGTGTTTTCAGTACTAACAGTCGTTCAGTATTTTTAGTGCTGTCCCCTGCATGTGCCCACTTGTGTCCACCTGCTGCTGGCTCTTCTGTTTCCCCACAAACACTCAGAGGATGTGGAGGCTCAAGAGTCTCTTATTCTGATGTTTGGACAGACACAACACACACACTGCTGCTGCCGCTGCTCTTAAGTGAATATTTTGTTACCATAGACTGTATATAAATCTGGACATAGCTCGATCACTTGCTGCATTTTAAATAGGAAGTGTTCATGGGGTGCTTCTGGCTCCATCGACTCTGACTTCAATTGACTTCACACTGAAAAATCATCCCCCCTCTCTCTGTAAAAAATGTTTTGTCCATAAATAAATTCCAATTCCTAATATAGAACTCAAATTCGCTCCTGTAACTGCAAACCTCGACCAGTGACATGCACAGCAAAACCTGATTAAAACCTGATTACTGGACATTAAAGATCCAAATCCACTTTATTTCTACAGCACATTTTACAAATAAAACTGTTTTCAAAGTGCTGCACAGAGATCAGAAAATGAAGACAACTAAATTTGGTCGTACCAGTCCTAAAACAATAAAACCAGTCAAATCAAATAAAGGCAAAACCATAAAAAAAAAATCATAAAATAGCAGTAAATAAGTCAAATAAAAAATAAAATAAAAGACTCAGAGTAGCACACGACTCACGCGGTGTTAAAAGTAAAATAGTAAAAGTGGGTTTTAAGATGAGACTTAAACTAGTGATTTAAACTAAACTCTGATGCAAGTAAAGAGAGGCAGAGGTGGGGACTTGCAATTCGTGACTTGGAGTTGAGTCAGACTTGAGTCACTCTTTTTAGGAGAATTTACTTGATAAAATGGACTAAGACTTGGGACTTGACTTGGACTTGAGGCCTGTGACTTGAGAAGCACTTTTAAATCTGAATTCTTTCTGTTCTGACTGTAATGATTCACACTAAGACATTTAAAAAGTAAACATTTGCATTTCTACAACTCTTATATACTCTATAAATACTCATATATAAATTTACTTTTTTAAGTAAAATTTTTCTTAGAAGTCATATAAATTGCCAAAATCTAAGCTGGTTTAAAGACTTGAAATGACTTGAAGCTCAAAGCAGACGACCTGGACTTGACTTGAACTTTATGGGCCAGCAACTCCAGACTGGACTTGGACTTGCCTCTATTTGACTTGGGACTTGACTCGGACTTGAGGTCAAAGACTTGAGACTTATTTGAGACTTGCAAAACAACGACTTGGTCCCACGTCTGATGAGAGGGACCACGATCAGAAAAGAATCAGAGGGTTTTCCTGTTTCCATCACATTTTAAGTTTAATTTTATAACTCAAACAAAAAAAAAATCTGATAATATTCTGATTTTAAATGTGCACGTAACCGGCAGTGCTAGTGCAGCTTGTGTCGCTCAGTGAGTGAATTCTGGAGGGTCTGAGCTTTCACATGAGGCCTGTTCATAAACTGAGAATGAGACAAACTTGTCTGCGTCTTCTTCTAGTCCCTGCAGGTTTAGGCTCTGGTGGTTCACTCAGTTAGAATTGTAATAACTTTTTGTAAAACATTAAGAGCACAGGCTACGTACTCTTATATCTTTACGGATGAAGTTCACTTAAAGGTGCACTGTGTAACTTTTTGGTTGAAGGTGTCATTGTCCCACAGTATGACATGAAACAGCTCTACTTTACATTTATTCAATTACAGGTGGTTTTATAGCTCCAAAATACCTAGAAAAACAGTGAGTGTGAGCGGGGTCGCCTCTCCACAGATCTGACCTGTAACTTGGTCTAGTTTGGTCTCCATGTAGATGAAAAACAAACAAACAAAAAAAAGAATACTGTAGAAAGAAACATTCCAGACAAAGCAATAAACATCTTCATGGAGAGAAACATTTGACAGACTCTCCACCAGAAAAGTTACACCATGCACCTTTATTTAGGGAAATTTGTCCCGTGCGTTTGACCCGTTCAGGAGCAGATCTTGAGTGAGGAGTACCTAGCTGGAGGTGCATGTTTTAGGTTGTGTGTGATATATTACTGAACTAAATATAGACCCTATACGAACCATAAAGTAGAAATATCCCTCACAAAGTACTTTAAATGTACTATGAGCTGCAATAAATACATGACAGAATACAACAGTTAAGGAGTTGGCTTGTGTCTATAATGAAACATAGAGGTTAATAATTTAACCTTCTTCAGCTCAAATCTCATCACAGAACAGAAATATAACCACAATTTTATTACAAGTGCTCCACAATAAATACTGATCCCCCGAAATGATTGTTCCATCTCTCATGTAGTGAACGAGAAGTCAATAAAGTGATTATCGTGACAGACTTTGCAACAGAGAGAAAAATAAATGCTTCTTAATGGTTTTGATTAATTCATCCTCAAACCAAAAATGATATCAGTGTTGTAGTACTGTATTGTACTGTGCAGTGAAGTTTTTCATCCAATATTAGTCTGTGTACAACTTTAACACTGTGAAATTTAAAGACACACTGCCCCCTGCCTGTGACTTTCTACTTTACATGTTAAGTTAGTCATGAAAAAGTTTAAAATCTGTGTTTCTCAAATTGTGATACATGAGCGCCTTCTGGTGGTGCTTGCAAAGATCTGCAGTTTGTGGGTTTGATTAATTTAGAGTTAATTTTATCCTCTTCTATCCTCCTATTTTTGTCTAATTTCTTGTTTAGAGTTACAGTAGAAATGATGTAGTCCGCTTTTAGACCTGGATCACACCTGGAATAGTCCTGGTTTAGATCTGGTGGTACTCGCAAAGCTGTTTTCTTTTCTTTGGTGGTGCTTGTTGTGAAAAGTTTGAGAAGTGAGACAGCTGTGTAATGGAGTCAGCTGCAGTGCCTCTTTCTGCCACATGATGGTGCTCTATATCCACATTTCTCTCAGGTTCTTTTCACCAAACACAGAAGCAGAACTTTTTCTGAGAAGCACAGGCCACTTTTTCAGAATTATACCTGTCATATATAATTACAGTGTGTTGACTACAGGTTTAAACACAGATTATGTTTTATTGTTCCCTGTATGGTGTCAATCATCTGCATCAAAATCAGGGTAGGGCTGTCAAGAGTATCGCAAATCAAAAACGTATTGATACTGAAACTAGAACACTCATTAGAGCAGGTATTGATACGAAAGAAGTCACTTTCACAGAACAGAAATGAACCTTTTCTGAAGAGATTTACAATGATTTTTTTTTTTTCTTACATTGTTGCTCCTAAAATAGTTATAATTTTTATATTGTGATTTAAATGGTCATCTATTAATCCATCAATTAAAGGTCTTGTGCGACAGTAGCTCAGTTGGTAGAGCATCTGAAGGTTGGTGGTTCGATTCCAGCTCTCGACATAAATAAAACATCACAGGTTGAGTGGTCAGATCCACTGACCCACAGGTTGGCTGGTGTGATTCCAGCTCCCACAGATGAATGCTGTCGTTGTGTCCTTGGGCAAGACACTTAACCCACCTTGCCCACAGTGTCTGCGTACACTGGTGTGTGTGTGTGTGTGGTTCCTTGTTGTAAAGTGCTTTGAGGGCCTTGAAGGTGGAAAAGCACTATAGAAAAATTTGACCATTTACTTGATTTTTTTTTATGTATTTCAGGAAAAAAATGGCTTTCTCCAGAACAGATTTAAAGTGTAAAACAGCTCTTTCTTGAGGTAAAGTAAGTGAGCAAAATAAGTCTGCATCTCATTAAAAAGCCATACCAGTTCATCAAAGCCTGATCCCGTCATATCAGAAGCTCAGCAGGGTCGGGTCTGGGTAGTACTTGGATGGGAGACACTGGGAATTCCAGGTGCCACAGGGGGGCGCCAGTGGCAAAACCTGTCATTATGTCCTTGGGCAAGACACTTGACCCACATTGCCTAGTATGAAAGTGGTGTGTGCGTGAGTGATGGTGGTGGTCGGAGGGGCCGATGGTGCAGATTGACAGCCTGCGCTTTGGGGATCTTGAAAGGCGCTATATAAATGCAATAATTAATAAATAAATTAATTAATATTTTATTGTCTGATAGTTAGGAAGTGCACGTTAACATGCTAGTTGTTGTTAGAATTACCATCACAGTTCAACTCAGCTCTTGTTTCCGAAAGCTGAACTCATCATGGTGAATAATTACGACGCTCAGAAGGCATGAGGTAAAAGAGGAATAACTCTGGACCACTGCAACCCGTTTAAACTGAAGTAGTTTTAAGACAGTCCACATTTTAAGATTTAAAAATCAGCTACAACGTCTTTTAACTGAATAATCTTGACACATCTGGAGCAGTGGGTGAATATAACTCACAGAAAACCCCACGGAAACACAGGAAGAACATGCAAACTGCACAGTGTACCACCTGTCCACACAAACTATAATGGTCAAATATGTCCTGAAATCTTATCTGTACCTTTTATATCTTATTTTTATTTCATTTGTTGCATTTTTTTTAACAAGACTTTACATAATTTTGAAGAACAAGAAATCTAGTCCATTCTCAGGTCACAGCATGTCATGTCCACAAGAGCAGTTAAATGCAGATAACTTTGGGACACTGCGTCTGCTGCGGCGATAGCATTAGCTCCACACAGTCCCGCTGATAATGCCGGCTTGTTTTTGTCATGTTAAAGGAATGCGTGGATGAAATGGCCCAAAGTTCACCTGCCTCCCCCTCACAGGAAGAAACTGTTTGCCTTCTTCCTCGCTATAGCCTACGGGACGACAGACGCCCAAATATGGACACATCCTAAACAGGGAGAGGCAGGTGCTAGTCAGACAGGTAGAAGTGACTGTAAAAGGAAAGTCTTTTCTTATTATGGAGAAATAGTTCAGCATGCACTAGAAACTAGGTGGGTATTACGCAGTTGCACAATGGGGAAGCATGCGTTTGTCTTTTAATCTAACTTTAATAACAGAGCTTCTAGTTTATTCATCTCCAGCATAGAGTTATTATTATTATTTTTATATAATTCATTGTTATTTTACCAGAAAAAAACATGATAGTGTGTGTATAGTGTTAGAAATAGAATTGTCTTCTGCTCCTAGTCCTTTATTGGCAACTTAAATGCAAACTAACTAATACATTTTGCTGCTTTCTGGTCAAAAACATGTGCAGCACTCAGTGGGCATTGCAGTTTCAAGTGCTATGTGACATCACGTAAGACTGCCCTGATTACAGCCACGTGTTTCTGATTACAAACAGTGTTTAGTCCCAAAAAAATTTCGCTTACAATGTTGGTGCACTATGCAATTTTTTTGGTGCAGCACTTGCCTGTTTGTCTCCATGAAGATGTTATGCTTTGCTGAGAACGTTAATCTTGTCTATTTCCAGGGAGACAAACAGGTGAAGTGACTACAAGACCAACAGTTCCATTCAGATCTATGGAGAGGTGACCCCGTTTACACAGAATGCATGTTTTAAAATGTCTCTAAACCTGTCTGGCCCTTATTGCTGTGAGGCTTCAAAGCTAAGCACAATGCCAAATTTATATAGTTTTTTTTGTTGAAAAATTGCATTTTTGAGCCTTATACTCCCTACAGTAATGACTGCAAATAGGTTACAAAGCTGTAGGCAGAGATAGGGGGTAAGTTATAATCCTCCCTCATCACAAACAGACCTGGAGTTGTATTTTGTTTCATGTACGCATGTTTAACGCACAAGCCCTGCACATTTAGATGATTCTTCTCTCAAGAGAATCAATTAATCTTCACTTCTTCACTAGAATCAATTAATTTTAGCCCTAGAATTTCCAATATCTACTGCACAAAAGGTAAAAGATAGTTGTTAACTTTAAAACTACCACTTAATGACATCACAAGGTGGAAGAGAGCATTTTGAGCTTTGGAGATGTAGACAGACTCCTCAAACGTGTATTAATGAAACAAAACACAACTCCAGATGTGTTTTTGATAGTGTTGTAATCAAGATGTAGTCTAATTGAGATCAAGATCAGGCCAGGATAAGACCAAGACCGATAGAAGACCGAGACTTTTAAAGGCAGAGAGCGAGACAAGACCGAGACTTTTAAAGGCCGAGAGCGAGACAAGACTGAGACTTTTAAAGGCCGAGAGCGAGACAAGACCGAGACTTTTAAAGGCAGAGAGCGAGACAAGACCGAGACTTTTAAAGGCCGAGAGCGAGACAAGACCGAGACTTTTAAAGGCAGAGAGCGAGACAAGACCGAGACTTTTAAAGGCCGAGAGCG
This sequence comes from Boleophthalmus pectinirostris, assembly GCF_026225935.1. Classification (NCBI taxonomy): domain Eukaryota; kingdom Metazoa; phylum Chordata; class Actinopteri; order Gobiiformes; family Gobiidae; genus Boleophthalmus; species Boleophthalmus pectinirostris. Next base: position 4,530,347 of record NW_026571095.1, read on the forward strand.
AGACAAGACCGAGACTTTTAAAGGCCGAGAGCGAGACAAGACCGAGACTTTTAAAGGCAGAGAGCGAGACAAGACCGAGACTTTTAAAGGCAGAGAGCGAGACAAGACCGAGACTTTTAAAGGCCGAGAGCGAGACAAGACCGAGACTTTTAAAGGCAGAGAGCGAGACAAGACCGAGACTTTTAAAGGCAGAGAGCGAGACAAGACCGAGACTTTTAAAGGCAGAGACCGAGACAAGACCGAGACCATGGCCCATCGAGACCAGATCAAGACCACCTTTGTCATTTTCTACATTTATTTGTGTTTTACAGTTATTTTTGCACATATATATCAATGTTTTTATAAATCTATTGCCATTTAATCTTATGAATGTTCATTTAGGTCTAAAATAAGCTACGAAAAACTATACCGCACCTCATTTTTGGACCTTCACCCACAGTTTGAGAAGCTCTTCTTTAAAAGAACTTCCACTGGCACGTTACAGAAAAGGGCTTCAAAGTGCATCAAGTGTTTTTTTCAAGTGCATTTACAGTTACAGTATCTTTCTGGTTTTGCAGTGATATTTTGCATTCTACCATGACCCACAAAAGTCATGGTAGAAGGTTATTGCCTCATCAAAACTCACAAAAGTCAGTTTAGCGTAATATAGGATCTTTAAATGTCATTATATTAAAGCTGGTTTCAAGTGAGCTGAAGTTTTTTCTCATCTGCATAGAAGACTTTGCCTCACTATCCTCAACAGCAGCCTGGCCTTCAAATTAGCATCTCAAAAGTGTAGCAATGTCGTCCAACACAAGCCGAGCATTTAGCCTCCGTGACAACTCCATCTTTCTCTTTATGCTCTGAATCTGCTGGCTGCTGGACACTGTCACTCAGATAGATGTCCCTGATCTGTAGTTTCTTTATCTCTCTATGGCAACTTCCACAAAAGCTCAGTGTGCGTCGCTAACCAGGCCCTAGCCTCAACCATTAGCTCTTTCACATAGCCGCCAACACCTGTAGCGTTTAGCGTCGTCTTTAGCGAGTTGCACTTTTATTTCAGCCTCCCAAAAAAAGGCCCGTCTGGTTTTTGTGCTAGCGTTACAATGCTAGTCTGTTTACTCAGAAATCAGGTGTTCTATTGACGCGACGGGACTCATGGCGTCTTAACAAACTCTGCTGTTTTGTTGTTGTAGATTTATAGGAGATGAGAGGAGAAGCTTTGTCCTCTGGATAGCGACACTAGCTCCTTGTTCCGTCGGCCTGTATCTGATCGTCGTAAATCACACTCCGGATTTAGCATGTTGCATTTAAAGGTGCATTGTATAATAGGGATGGTGATATGGAGAAAGTAATATGTCTCGATATATATCATATATAAAGATATGGCAAAATATATCTCGATATCTGTACAGGAAAAATAACCCCCCAAAAACTACTGCAAAATTCCACAAGGTCTTTTTTATTGAAGTGCAAAGAGGTAAGCAGTTCATGTAGGAACAAAGTGCTTCTGCGACATTAAAAAAAAAAAAAGAAAGTTTTTCTCCATGTAGGTTTTATTGCTTTGTCTGGAATGTTTCACAGTCTGGTATTAAACCTTTGTATCTTCATGGAGACCAAACCAGACCAAGTTACAGGTCAGATCTGTGCTGAAACGACCCCGCTCAATGTATTTTTGAGCTATAAACTCACCTATAATTAAATAAATGTTAGATGTAGCACATTCCATGTGGAGCAATGACATGTCCACAGAAACAAGCAGGTGATGGACCTCAACCAAACGTTTAATTTGAAATATATTGTCTTGAACTGAAACTGCACTGTATCGAGATATGTTACATATCATAGCCTATGCATTGAGGTATGTATCAGCAACTTCTTCATGATCCTCAGCTCTGTTGCTGTTGCTGACGGGTCTTTGTGCAGCGTCTATGTTTTCTATGGTGAACTAACTTCAGCATGGAATGATACTGGAAATTTGTGTCACAATTATAACAGCCAAAAGAATAACTGTGATTAACAATAATAGATGTATGGCTAGTCCCGGCTCGAGCGTCCCATTCTCTTGGCTTGAACGTCCCCCTCCTCCCTCCGGACGCCCCCTTCTCTTGGGCGGCACACGGGTAACTGCTGTGCCCGGGAGAGGGGGGACGTTCTCACTGGTTTTTAGTCGACCACATCACACACTGTGATGTATTGAGTTAGAAAATCTGCTTCTATATCACAATAAAATGAAATGTGAAAGTACCAGACCAAATGTGGGGTCTTTTTTATGTCATTTTACTGATCTTCCCGAAGCAGCACACGTTTTTTTCAGTCTCTAATATCAATATAATCCTCGTTTACTTGCAGAAGTTTACTGAGAAAATGTATTTTAAATCATTTTTTCTTGTTCCCCATGTCCTATAGCATCTAACTGTAATGTATGTAATGTAACTGCATGAAACTGTTGATTTGGGAAGAAAAGCTACGGAATGAATTTGTACAAAAATCATTCAGAATCACTGGTAGGAAGATCTTAAATATGTACTTCATTGAAATAGGTAAAATAAAATCCTGAAACAATTGCAGCACAGACCACAAATATGTATATTTTTTTGTAAGTATGAACAAATGTGTTGAGATATATTGTGATTTGTCTGTGTACATTATCTATAATGACAAAATATATATAGATTAACTAACTTATTTTCATAAAGGGTACAATTCATGGGGACTTTCCAGCTGGTTCCCGTTATAGTACCACCACCGACTAGTATGGAGTAAATGAATAATGCATGAATTTGCATGGTCATCTTTTTTTTTTTTATGTATCTTTATTGGCAAAAAATGTTCCAAGTTAGTTTGCAAACAAGAAAACCTGCAAAACATACGAGCATCCATGGTCCTGTTTAGAAGTTTGAATTTCAACAAAAAAGGTGAGAGTGACAGTAATTTTACGTTCGAGAGATTTGTTTCAGCGCACAAACCATCTCACCTGTTGCTGTAGTTTTCTGGTCTGATTCTGTTAAAGTAAAGTTGAGTACCAGCGCTTCTGACAGAGCAGTGCTTGCAGTTAGTTTCACCACAGGGAGTGTTGACAACCTCGGCTGCAAAGTGTCAATAAGACCAATGCCCTGTAATTATTATCACAATGATGTTTCCTCGCTCCTCTGCCTCTTTGTGGAATTCAAAACAACTTATGTAATGAGTCGGGAGCGAACGTGAAAACATATGGCGTGTTTTTGCTGATTTGTAGTGAATAGATCAATAGTCCTGTTCTTTGTTCTGGCTTTTATCTGACGTGTCTCTGTTCACTTTGAGAGATCAGTGTTTTCAGAAGGAGACGTGGTGCTACAGTGACTCAGCTCTTTGTCTTTTTCACTCGTCACCTGTTTCTTGTCTTGTTTTTCACTCTTGTACTTCCTGTTTTGGAGAGGAGAGGCTGACTAATTAACTTATGGTGGATTCAGCAGTGTCTGGGTTTGTCAATGGGTGCAGATGTGTGTGCTGAAGTCAGGCTGCATGAAATAGGCCACATTTATGATGATTGAAACATGGATTTAACAGCAGTACAATGGAGTCAGGAGGGCTTCTTCATGTTTCCATGGAAATATTATTCCTTTGGCTGTAAAATTTCACAGTCTGCATAAAACTATTCTGCAATCTACAGAAAATTGTCAAAACAGAAAAGATTATATTCAGTGATTAAATTTAATACATTGCAGATTGGGGAAATCTTTTTTGAATGAGATAAAACAAACTATTAGAGTAAACGTGCATTTCAAAGCCCTGTGCTCCTGTGTTAAACTCCGCGCTCTTGACTGCACTGAGACGCCTTTCTTCCATTTTCAATGCAGTTTCCAACCTGAGAAAGAAGGGAAAATGAACATAAACACTTCTAATTCAGTTAATTGATTTAAATGATTTTTGCTCAGCTCTAAATGTATCTGTGTCAGTGGAATCCTGCAGGAGACTGTAATATCAACATCACTGAGATATTTTGATTTGACAAGACTCAAGGAGATTAAATGAAGGTTTATGCTTCAAACATGCATGAATCATACAAAATACAACTCAGAGTAGGACAATGATGTGTGAACATAATAAAAGTCTCCTTTAAATATAATCAATCAATCAAACGTTATAAAGTATAAAGCTTTTCATTCAAAATGTAACACAAAGTGCTTTACAGTGATTAAAAACAATCTCACATTTCCTTCCACCCACCAACCCAACCCCCACAACTGCCTGACTCCACACAACCAAACAACCCAGACACACACACTATGGATGGGCATGATTAGTCGACTAATTAATAATCAATAATTAAGAATTTCATCAATTACGTTCATTCGTATGACAAACCAAATGTAGGTTTCTGTGTGTAGATATGAAGCTGCGTCTGACACAAACACTGGAGCTGCAGCCTCAGTCCCACGTTTGGGCTCTGGCTCCTTGGAGACACTGTACCACTCAGTGAGTGTGTTTACATGTACATCTGTGTCCTGGTTTCATCATGGTGCATGTAGACGCAGTATCCTGGTTACTGCAACATAAAGAGCTGCACTAAACCTGCACACGTACGATCTCTGAAAACATCGCGACACACAGAACAGACTCACCTTCAGCAGAACACCCCTCTGTCACAGAAAGAACACTCAGATTCCACTGAGTCGTGTCCTTTAGTAGAAGCTGAACCACATCAGAACTCGAGCGTTTTTTTTTTTTTATGCAAATTAGCCATGTGGTTTTAAGTTTTGGTTCTACTTTTTTTGTTTCTACTTGCACAAAGCTGCAAGTAAAGCTTAAACACATTCTAATGTCAAACGGGCTGATAGTGTTTATGGTTTATATGTTGTAAAGTTGAGTTTATTTATGCAGATTAGTAACAGTAATAATGATAATGATACTTATTATATAAAAACATTATTGATTAATTGAAAATTGATCATTAATTCTCCCGATGATCGATTAATAAAATTTCATCGAATACCCATCCCCAACACATGCACACACACACACACTCACACACACACACACATTAACATGGTAAAATACACAAAACTACACCTAGTAAATTGTGAGGCTGAATACAGACGAACCAGTTGAGAAAGCATCATCAGAGGAGCCGTCTACATCAGGAGCAGAGCGACGTCCACCACCACCAGGAACCACCACAGGACCCACGGGAGAGAACCCTGCAGCCACAGAGCCGACCCCCACTCCTGATGCAGAGGGCTCCTACCGAGGAAACACTCGAAATCCTAAAAAATATGCCTACAATAAATAAATATAATACAGTGTATACACTAGAAACAAGTAAAAGTCTGAGATTGACATGGACCACTCCTCAGGTTTACTTCTTCAAAGGCAGAAACCACAAGTCCTAGAGGCCATGACATGACACGACATGCTGAAAGAGCACACATCAAATCATAATTAACATGTTTATTTTTATTTGTATTTAACAGAAAGTCATTAAGGAGTCTTCTGAGACGTTTATTTGTAGAAAGTGCCCTGAGGCTGACCCCATCCTTCCCTGACCTGCCTGTGTGAGGTGAGGAGGGGCCCCACTCTAGACTAATGGGCCCTGGCTGTGCTGTGTGTAAGGGGATCTAAGTGATCACAGGGGACATGTTTGAGAAAGTAGCTCCTGGGGCCATAGAAGAGTTAGTGAACAGTTTATTATAGACATGTCCCCGTGTGACCCCAGACAACTATCTGATCTGAGCTCTCAGTTTAAGTTCCGCCCATAGACTGTATAGACTTGAGCTGTGAGCGGGGTCGCCTCTCCACGGAGCTGACCTGTAACTTGGTTCGTCTAGTCTGGTCTCCGTGAAGATAGAAAGGTTTAATAATATAGTGTGAAACATTCCAGACAAAGTTATAGCATTTAAATGGAGAAAAGCTTTTGAGAGACCAGAAAAGTTACACAATACACCTTTAAATTAAATGGCATACTGTAGAAGCAGAAAAGTTACACAGTGCACCTTTAATCCACTCCACATGATCCAATCTAATCCACTTTATTTCTTTAGCACATTTCACAAACAGTTTCCAAAGTGCTGCACAAATCCACAATAACAACAATAACAAGATGATAAAATAAACTACTAAAATAATACTAGTCTTAAAATAATAAAACCAGTTAAAAAAATTAATAATTAAAAAACAACATAAAAACAAAATCATAGAATAGAAATAAATAAATCCAATAAATAAATTAAATCAATAAAACCAATAAAAACACAAAAATAAAAAAAACTATGTTTATTATAATTATTTTTTATTTCTTAATTTTACTTCTTATTATTTATTTTTTTTCTCTCAGCGTCTGTTAAGGGCGGGTGTGGGGAGAGCGAATCGGGGTTTGGGAATTTTTGGAACATTTGTACATCTTGTGGCATTATTGTGTGGCTGTAAGACCACAATATAGGAAAAAAAAATTAAATTAATTAAAATATATATGACAAAAAAATAAATAAATAAAAAACAGAGGAGCACACAACTCACGCGGTGTTAAAAGCCAGAGAATAAAAGTGGGTCTTATGACGAGACTTAAAACTCTCCACTGTGGGGGGCTGCGTGCGTAACTTGTTCAAAAAGTTTAAAAGATCCTGGTATTTTGTACGTAAATAAATTCCTATCTCCAAATTCGCTCCCATGACGGCAAACCTTGATGAGCTTCATTTGACTGGAGCTGAACACTACTCCACTTTTTTATACAGTCTGTAGTTGTGTGTAAAAGAATCGAAGCGTAATTCACAGGGGACGTGTTAGAGAATGGGACCCCTGCAGCCGTAGCAGAGTTGGTGAATGCTTTATTCTAGAAGTGTCCTCGTGTGACCCCAGACGACTTTATCAGATCTGAGCTCGTCTGTTTTAGTCGCGGTTCATTTCGGGGTCGTACGAGGTGAGTACGAGAGCAATTTGAACGGCTGTCATTAGCAAATTACAAAACCTGCTGTTTTTTTAAAGGTCCTATATTACGCAAACTCTGACTCTTGTGAACTTTAAGCCATTTTAGAATGTTGTTACCTCCTCCAAAACAGACAAGTTGTGTTTTGTTTCATTCGCACACGCTTGAGTAAGTCTGCATTTTCAGTCTGTCTACATCTTCAAAGTTCAAAACGCTCTGTTCCAACTTCTGAGGTACTTTTCTACCTACCTTTTATCTTTTATTCAGTAGAAATTGGCTGAATGTTTACTGTCTGAGAGAAAAACTCAGCCTAAATGTGCAAGGTTTGTGTGTTAAACATGTGAATGAAACAAAACACAACTCCAGGTCTGTTTGTGATGAGGAAACAACATTAGAACACAGTACCATACCATCATTTACAGAAGCCGAGAGGGGTCACAACAAACACAAACACCGCAACAAATACAAATGCGACAACACAACAAAAAGCCACAACACACCAAGAAAAGCCACAACGAAAATGCCTGCGGGACTCTATTTTAATGCAAACGCCGCAACAAATACAAATGCCACAACACAAACGCAAATGCCGCAACACATTAAAAAGCCACAACACATTAAAAAGCCTCAACACACCAAAAAAAGCCACAACACACCAAAAAAGCCACAACACATCAAAAAAAGCCACAACGGAAATTACCGCGGGACTCTTTTAATACAAACGCCACAACACAAACACAAATGCAAACACATAAAAAAGCCACAACACATTAAAAAGCCACAACGGAAGTGACCAAGGGACTCTATTTTCCGACGGACCGATCAAGAGGCAAGTGAAGAAGAAGAACTACAACATGAAACGAATAATGATAAAACAATAAATTACTTTTACTTACTTTTCCAACTTCTCCGTTCCTTTACTTTTCACGTTGTAGTTCTTCTTCTTCACTTGCCGCCTGATCGGTCCGTCGGAAAATAGAGTCCCGCGGTCACTTCCGTTGTGGCTTTTTAATGTGTTGCGGCTTTTTAATGTGTTGTGGCATTTGCGTTTGTGTTGTGGCGTTTGTATTTGTTGCGGCGTTTGCGTTTGTTGTGACCCCTCTCGGCTTCCGTAATAATTTGCACCATAAACAACAAAATCTTGTGTCTTAATCTCATTCATTCATTCACATGAATTCTTGCTGTGATGCTCCGCAGATCTGACCCGTATTTTGGTCTAGTGGTGTCATCTGACTGTCTCCCTGTATGAGATTTTACCGTTTTAAAAAGATGAAAAACAGAGCTAGTTCATTTATATCATCACAGATTTCAGAGACCTGCTGTCACGGTAAAGCTAATGACAGTAACTAGCATGATTACACGCACTTCCTGATTATCAGACAATAAAACGCTCTCTAATCAGATGCAGACGGCACACAGCAGACGTATTGTGACCTTAAGAGCTGCTTACAGTATATCTGTACAGGTCAAGGTTTGCTCAAATACATGGGGGAAAAAAAAGATACAGCAGTAGAACCAGCAACCTCCCCGTCTCCTTCTAATGTTCTCTTAAAAATTAAACTCCAACCTTCTTCTCGCGCACAACAGTTGAACTACCTGTTACTCTGTGGTGAAATTGCACATTTGGGAGTCTAACCCACAACCTCCCGGCCTAAGAAGTGTCTTGCTTCAGCCTTGACTCTCTCTGGTATCTTTACAGTCATAATTGGGTCATGTTTTGTGTTTGATAATGTTGGCTTCTTTGACGTCTTCTGTAGATTTGCATAAGGGACATGGCAAACACAGCTATAAATACAGAGATAGTGTGTATCATGTAAACATGTCTAGTATTATGTCATCTGTACTACATACAAGAAGTACAAGAGGTAGTACAGTACGGTGGAATACACTCACACCTCAGCTGGATTTCACTGTAGTATCAGGATTGCAAAAGAAGGAACTTGCCGTGCTTTTCCATTACCTGTGATCATTGTTCTTTGTTCTGTTGCAAGAGGGAAATAAAAGTTGCAGTATCATTAAGAATCTCATTTTGTAATACCACGGAAAGTAAATTATTGGTTGAAATTTCAGGGACTTTTAAAACAAAGACCAAATATTCAAAGTACAGTTTAAAGTATTGTTATTATCCTCTATGATTTAAAAGAACTTGGATCTTCGTCCATACTGCAATGATAATAAAAACACTCTTTTTTTAGACAATAGAATGTAATTTTTAACATTAAATCATAGGGATTTAACTGAAATACAAAGTTCTCACCTTAATATCGTGAACCATCACGATATATCAAATCACAAGTCTCTTTGCTTAAATGAAGAGTTATGGTGCAGCAATAGCTAAAAAAAACAAAAAAACAGAGAGAACTACATAGACCATGATCCTTTGCTCCATTTCAGTGCAGACTATAAGAAGAAATAACAGTTCTAACACTTTTAAGTCTTAGTTCTTTGGATTAAGTCTTGTCAAGGCATTTTAAGAGGGAAAAAGTCACATATTAACAGTGTAAGCTGCTTAGCCTCCACAAAATATCACAATAAATATCGTACAGTGAGATGTATGTCGTGAAAATATCGTACAGAAAGATTTGTATATTTTTACATCTCTAATCGTGAGCCTCCCCACCATATCATGAGCTTTCCAATGATATCACAATAAATATCGTACTGTGAGGTTCGTACTGTGACGATATCGTATCGTGAGACTTGGATATCGTTACACCTCGATTAAATCCTAGTACTTTTGTTTACCATGTGGTCTTATAGGTTCACAGTGGTCCATGTGTATACTAGTCTATGTGCTCGTATACTTGTTCTGATACACCTCAACATCACTCTAAAGATATTCAGGAAAGGTTCATTTCTGTCCTGTGAATATGACTTTCATAGTGTCGCCATCTGCTCACATGAGTATCTGGTTTCGATATTAGTTTTAGTATAGGATTAGGGATTGGTCGACTAATCGATAATTGATCATTAAGAATTTTATTGATTATGTTCATTTCTAATTGACAAATGGAATGTAGGTTTCGTAGATATGAAGCTGTGTCTGACACAAACACTGGAGTTGCAGCCTCAGTCCCACGTTTGGGCTCTGGCTCCTTGGAGACACTGTACCTCTCAGTGAGTGTGTTTACAGCACATCAGTGTTCCGGTTTCATCATGGTGCATGTAGACGCAGTATCCTGGTTACTGCAACATAAAGAGCGCTAAACCTGCATATGCATGATCTTTGAAAACATCGTGACACACAGAACACACTCACCTTCAGCAGAACACCCCTCTGTCACAGAAAGAACACTCAGATTCCACTGAGTCGTGTCCTTTAGTCTGACAGAAACTGAACCACATCAGTGCACAAGAGTGTTTTTTTTCCTCCGCTTAGTTTATGCTAATGAGCCATGTGGTTTTAAGTTTTGTTTCTGTGAGACTTGTGCAAAACTGCATTAAACACATGATAATGTCAAACGGGATGATAGTGGTTATGGTTTATATGTTGAAATGTTGAGTTTATTTATGCAGATTAGTAATAGTAATAATAATGATGATACTTATTATATAAAAACGTTAATGATTAATCGAAAATCAATCGTTAATTCTCCAGACGGACGATTAAAAAATTTCATCGAATGCCCAGCCCTACGTTTGACAGTATGACTACCTCTCAAAAGCATATGGGCCCGGTCAAGCAGAAGTAAACATCAAGGCCAAAAATTGAAGTTAATGCATCTGATATAAAAATGTATTGAACAGATACATATGTACTCTAGTTTATGAAACTGTTGACATTTTTTCTGTACCATTTTTGGTTCTAAAGTTCCATATGTTTTAAACAGACCATGTATGAAACATGGAACAAAAATTATTTCCCAAATTTCAAAGACCTGAAAATCATGTAAAAAAATGGATGTATTTCATCATATCTTGTGTTATTCCATCTTTGAACTGTTGATGAAGGTACATGATTAAAAAATAAAAAAATAAAAAATGTATTTAAAATGAAAAAAATGTTCTTGGAAGGACTGACATATTTTATAGAAATAGTTTCCTTTCATTTTGAAGTAATATTAAAGTATTCACAAGAAAAAAAGCAACACATTATACAAAATCATGCACCTTCTACTTGCTTGTACAATTTTCCCTCCGTTACTTTTCCCTCCGTTACCATGACCTTTCTTAATAAAAAATCTCATGAGTCAAAAAGTAAGAGGTTTTTCAACCTAATCTTGTACCATATGGTAGAAAACTATATGAAGCAAATATTCAAACCAGTTTAAGGATATGTAAGTGAGAACCACTAGAGTTTGGATTTATTACCCAAAAAGTGCTGCATATTTCATTCCCTCCGTTACCGACATGAGTTTTAAAATTTTTTGTCAACAACTTGAAAGAATCTCACAGGTTTAACTTGACCCTGTTGGAGTGTAACTCTTTCCTACATTCTGATACTTTACTTATTTCAATAGTCCCTCTAGTTTCTGAATAAGAGACATTTGAATGTCAAAAATCTGCCCCTGTTTCCCTCCTTTACCACTTGACCGAGACCCATTCATCAGAACATTTGAATCAAGTAAAATAAATATGACTTTAATATGTTGTCTGCCACCTGCCTATCTCCATGGAAAGTATTATTGCATTGCCTGGAATGTTCCACAGTATGGCATTAAACATATCTTTCTCTGTGAAGACAAACACGTGACACCAGCAGACCAAGTTTACAGGTCAGAGCTGCGGAAAAATAAGCACTTTTTTTCCAACATAGATATTTGTGTATTTTGTAACAGAATAAATGGAAGATAGATAAGTGTAATGCCATACTGTGAAACATTCCAGGTAAAGCGGTTACATCTCCTTAGAGACAAGTAGCCGGTGGACCTTCCAGAAGAAAAGCTCCACATTGCACCTTTAACACGCTTTCTAAATGTGCACCAATTTTGATTTCAAAGGAGAAGTTTTTGCCCTTCAACCAGCAACCTTTTAGTTCAAATCTTGCACAATCTCCCCTTTTGTTTTTGTGTCTTTAGGCAAGACACACATTTATCTATACTCCAATCACAGTAAGATGCAGATAATTAACAGATAAATCACAGTGTCATTAAAGTGCAAGTCAAAAGCAAACAAAATTACACCTATTTTTTCAATTTCCATTTCAGAACATACTTTCTCTCTCTTTGTAAATTTCCAAAAACAGACAGACAGACAGAAAGTGTGTCAGTTGTTGTAAACCAGTCTGGAATAATTGCTATTTCCTTATCTCTTTGTGCAACTTGTAAACTAACATACATCCTGATTCCTGATAATAATTCTTCGGAAAATTTCTTGTCTTGTTATCTATAAAGTGAAACTAGCTGCAGACGGCTCTAAATGAGTTTATCAGGTTTTTTTTTTTCCATTTGACCTTGGACCAGAAGCTTTCCTATAATCATTGACCTAGAGTTGCAATGATTCCCGTAAGAGAAAGTTTCAACATCATTTATTTGAAGAGGAAAAAACAGCAGACGAATGAACAGGCAGGAATGTGATGGCGATTTATTTTTTCTCTGTTACATGAATCAGCACAGGCTTACAGTAATGCACATGAGGTTTGAGCTTCGGTGTGACTCCGCTGATCTCATCTGAAGTCACATGGCACATTCCTTTCATTGTTTAACCTGGGCTGTGTATGGTCTTTCACATGTGTCCTTTTTAGGGCTCCTTGCTAAGCTTTGTTTACGCTTGCTTTGGTTTTGGAATTCCTTAGTGCAAGTTAGTGACCTAGAGTAAAAATGATATCATTGATAATATGATTTGATGTATTTTACATGTAAAATCCCATCAAATTTAATCTGATCTGATGGGAAAATAAGTAACAGTAACTGAAATATTGTGATTTTGTATCATCAAAAGTCTCGTGGGTCATCACAGTATATTGAATTATTACAAATACGAATTGCTTAAATGAATAGTTATGTGTTTTTTATGTCTGTCTTTGTGATTTTAGTGGCTTTCTTATTCTCTAAAGTACTTTGAATGACTTTGTGTATGAATTGTGCTGTACAAATAAACTTGCCTTGCCTTGGTGCACCACTAGCTAAAAACACAGGGAACTACATAGACCAGGGATGTCCAAACTTTTTTCATCAAAGGCCACATAGGGGGCCTTAGACTGGTGCTCAATAGAGTAAATAATTAAAATATGTGCAGGTTTAACACGTTGCAATGAGCTGTCAGTCTTTATTCATGTTAGAGCCTTAAAATCACACACTAAATATTGAATATTAACTTTATCAAGGTAGATTTTTCAAAAAAAAAACTTGCAATAAAAAGTTTTCAATTGATGCAAAGTAATTTGGGTCAATTCACCTGGAAGCCTGAGGGCCAAGAAAAATTTGTCTGAATGCCACATTTGGCCCACGCGCCATAGTTTGGACATGTCTGACAGACCATGATCGTTTGGTGTTGTCAGTGCAGACGACATGAGGAAACAACTGCACTTTTAAATCTTAATTCTTTGTATTATAACTGTACAGTAAAGGATTTTCAAGGCTTTTCCAAGAATTTAAAAAGGAAAAAGTAGCATATTCACAATTTTGTAAACCTCCATAAAAACATCACAATAAATATCGAACCGTGAGATGCATATCATGAAAATATCTTATCGTGGGATTTCGATATTGTTACATTGCTAATAATAAGCACTGCGAAGATTCAATGCTAGCAACTTGAAATCAAGACTCCTGACTGATCCTGATCCTGACTTTGATACTTGTAAAGCAGGGTTATTGAGCAGTTACAACGAGATCTCTATACAAACTGAAGTTCACAGTTCACAATTTCTTAAACAATAGGATATGATAAGAATGACAATGTTTTTGTTGTTCAACGTTCAACAATGTTTTAAAAGGAGCTTCATTCCAGCCGCTATCATACTTATGAATAAATTGTAATCTATTTATCTATACATTTTAGTAAGTTTGTCTTGGAAAAATTGTGTGTTTTTTATATATTTAATATTTATTGTAATTTTTGTCAAGCGTGATGAATGAATTTAACGACTTGTTGATGGAACAATCCATTCTGCACTGGAGCTCTGTAACACTTTATTTTGTAACTGTGTTTTATACATGTTTATTGTGTATGATGTGGATGAATGAAATGTGAAATGTGGGACCTGCCACTCAAATCTGCAAAACAAATTTACCTGTGGGTATGAATAACTTAACCTAACCTAATGAAAAGAGCTTCACTTGTTTGAAAGACTAACAGTTAATTGTATTTTTGGCCATATTACCGCACCCTATTATGTTTATGCCAATTAAGTAATTTTTTTATACACACAAAACTTTTAAAATGTGTGTTTTTTTGCCAATTAATGTCGTGCAAGGCAGTAAGCACAAAAATAGAGGCTTTACAACAGCTTCTCCAAGATTTTGCACAAACTTGTAACTGGAGATCTAACAGTAACTGAAATATCATGATATTATATTGTCAAAGTTCTCACAATAATATCGTGGGTCATCACAATATATTGAATTACAAGTCTCTTTTTTTAAATGAAGAGTTATGGTGCAGCTAAAACAAAACAAAAAAAAACTGAGGGAACTACTTAGACCATGATCCTTTGCTCCGTTTTAGCACAGACTACATGAAGAAATAACTGTTCTAAGCACTTTGAAATTTTAGTTCTTTGGATTAAGTCTTGTCAAGGTACTTTAAAAGGAAAAAGTAGCTTATTCACAGTTTTGTTAACCTCCACAAAGTATCGTAATAAATATCGTACCGTGAGATGTATACGTGAAAATATTCTACTAAAAGATTTGTATATCCTACTTGTAACGGTCAGACTGAAACTTCAAAACTAAATGAATTAATAAAAATGCAGTTGTGCTCATATACCACGTCATTTGTTCTTGTATAAATGTTTGCACCAGAGCCGTTTACGTGAGTTTACGATTATTTGTATTAACGCTATAACCAATATGGCGGCCAGTGTTGCATAGGTCGCGTGTCTGGGATGAGCTGATTATAGCCCAATATATTTTTACTTTACAACCAAATTCAACCTCTAAACATCTAAAGAAACTGAAGCTGATACAGATTAGACTGTGTTTACGAAAATAAAATACATAACGTCATGAGGTCCACGAATGATTCAGTACAGCCCACACTTCCCTTGTATTAGTCTGTTGATTTGACCTTGGCAGGAGCGATCCGTAACGACTTTTAGAGATTATTATTGTGCAGAAGTGAAAGTGAAAGTAATACAAACTGTTTTCTGAAATAATGTGAGTGTCTTTTGTAGGTATAGAGAGACAGAAGAGTTCATTCTCCAACAGGCTCCTACAGCTCCACTCTTACAGGTCAGATACAGGTCTACATTCATATCATATTCAACAAACATTCTTATGTAATAGATAATAACCAGATGACTATCTCTGAGACCACCTCTAGTGCACATCCTATTTTGTACTTACTTTATTTTACTTGCACAGAAACAAATTGCATATTAGTACTTTATTTGACACCAGTCTCTTGCTATTTTTACTGCTTATTTTGAATTTGTATTACCATTTATAATGTGTAATGTTGTAAGGTGTGAGCTACTGTGCCCAAAAAAGCTTGTCTAAGTCTAAGTAAAAATAGATTAAAGGTTCCATGTTGCTCTATTTTCTGATCTATGTTATGTTTCCTTATCACAAACAGACCTGGACTTGTGTTTTGTTTCATTCTTTTGTTTCATTTTCACCCTGCACATTTAGTCTGTGTCCTTCAAACAGAAAACCCCTTGTGATTAGAGCTGGGTATCATTAAGAAGTTGCCGATACGATACATATCTCGATACACAGGCCACGATAAGATACATATTTCGTTATAGTGCACTTTCTCTTCGTTATGATATAAAAAATAAAGTCTAAATCATGGCTGTGATACTCAAAGTCTTTGTTAAACCACCTCTTGTGCAAAGGTCATATGAAACACAAACATTTTTATCATCAAAAGTGTGAAAATTTAGCTTTCCATGAATAAATTCAAATTTTAATTCAAATTTAAATGTCAAATGAGTTTCCTTCCACTAAACAAACAACAAAACTGTAGCTCTGTAACAAAATAATTTAGTAAAATATACCAAAAAATACTCTTGGTGTTATATCGATGCAGCAGCCCGCGATATTGATACTGTATCATCACATTAAACGATACGATATACTGATATTTCGATATTTTTGCACATTCCTACCTGTAATGTCAAGTGATAATACAGAAAGTGCTCCATACACTTTCTCTAGAATATTTTGCATACTTTCAGCCCTGGAATTTCCAATCTCTACGAAACAAAACATTAAAGTTCACTTGAAAACTACCGCTTCGTGACATCAGAAGGTGGAACAGAGCATTTTGAGCTTTGGAGATGCAGGCAGCCTAATAACCCTGGATTACAAAAACACGTGTGAATGAAATAAAAACAACTCCAGGTGTGTTTTTGACGGTGTAACAACATTATCACACGACTTAAAGCTCACGAGAGTCAGTTTTGCGCAATATCGGACCTTTAACTAACAGGGGTGAATGTTACATTTGCAGTAACAAAGGCAGCATTCATCATCTGTAGCTTGTGGATTGTCAATAATATTTAGTTAGTATTTTGTCTGCAGCTTTGTGCATTACGCCTACCTTTTGTGTGCAGTAGTCGTCAGGTTAGGTGAGGACAGTGTACTGTAGTAAACAGGTGGAGATGTGGTAGAGCAGGCTGGTACATGTGAGGCTGGGATCACACACACACAATGGCTTCATCCTATTAAAACCACAGACTGAAAACATTGATCATAATCACTAAAGACATTTACATTCCATCTTGAATCTGAGAAGAGTTGGTTCTGCTACTTCTGATGCGTAACCAGACACAGACACAGGAAATCAGATCCTCCTAAAATAGACGGCGTTTCCTTATTTGAATTGAACGCACACAACCTGTAATTGTAATTATAACTTACGGGTCAATCAGGTCACTTCTGCAGAAAGCAATAACAACTCCATGATGAAAAGTATTTGAAGGGCCCTTCACCGGAAAAGTTACACAATGCACCTTTTAAAGTCTTTACTACAAACCTTTAGAAGAGCTGTAGTCACATTTTCAGCGTCATCTCTTTGCACGAAAGCATTAAAATAAAGCTTTATGGACATTTAGGCATCATCTAGTGCCTCTGCTCAATTTCATTTCTCTCCAGCGACTAGGTCAGGAATCAGAATACACTAGATGGTTTGCAAAAACGAACAGAAGTGCAAGTTCAGGCATACGCCAATCAGTGAATAATATCGTGGGCTGTATCAAATTGTAAGTTCTTCTTTGCTAATATGCATCGTTTTATTGCAGCAACAGCTACAAAATGGTGGAAACTACATAGACTGTGATCTTTTGTTCCATAAACATGAAAATAACTTTTCTATCTTGATTCTTTGGACTTTGACACTAATGTTGTTCCAAAGGCTTGTCAAGGCTTTTGAAAAACAAAAAGTCGCATTTCTTCAGTCCTGTTTGCATCTCCACAATATAGCAATAATATCGTATTGTGAAATTAAAGCATTAAGAAGTTTCCGATACAAAAGGATGACTATCTTTTGTAGGATTTTTTCTGTTATGTTGTAGTGTGTGTAGTGTATTTTATGAATGATAAATGAGGAGACAATGTGTATGACTGTATCTATACTGTCACTTTATTGTCATTTTACTTGTATTGCATCTTTACTGCTGTTTCATAATAATGTGGCTTGCACCAAAATTATTTAATAAAAATAAGTAAAATAATAATAATAATAATAAAAAGAAGTTGCCGATACCATACATACCTCGATATATAGGCCACGATACAATACATATCTCAATACAGTGAGCTTTCCATTCGATATATTTCAAATCAATTTAATATGGTTCAGTAAATATAATCGAGAAATGTGATACTAAAAGTCTTTGTTAAACCACTTCTTGTGCTTCATATCTCACCTCATATGAAACACAAACATTTTAATCCTCAAAACAGTGAAAATGTCAAATATGTCGCATAAACGAGTTTCCTTCCTCTAAACAAACAACAAAACTGTAACTGTAACAAAATAATTTAGTAAAATATCGAGACTGTATCATCACATTAAACAATACGATATATCAGATTTTCAATATTTGTGCACAGCCCTAATCATAATTGTGCAGTGTGATTTATATATCGCAAAGATCTCAACTCCACTCAGAATGGCACTTACAGCTGTTGTCAAGTGAAATGAATCTGTCTGCAAACTGTTGACCCTTGACCTGTACACCGGGTCAGAGTTGAAGTCGTGAGGTCGGGACTGCTGCAGCTTCCTCTAAAGGAGTCAACTTTGTAAATAGAGATAGAAAAATCACAGAACAAAAGACAAATTACTAACTGCTCACATAATGAAACTAATAATCAGACTTGTCAAAAGTATCGAAAATCAGACACTAAGGCTCCGCTCAGACTGCAGGGCTTAATGCTCAATTTGGATTTTTTTTTGGGAATCCGAGTTTTTTTCGAGGTCGTTCACATTTCCAATTAAATGCGACTTGTTTGTGATCTCCAGTGTGAACTTTAAAAGCTCCAAAAGTGTCCTGTATGTGCACTGGAGACACAACAACATCATGTCGCCTAAACGTTGAGCTTGTCTCCCAAAATACAGTCCAGTTTTTGGTTTTTGGTATGGACAGGTTACACGTCCACGGCTGCTTCATTTGTTTGAGTCTTTAACCTCTTTGTATTTGTCTCGCAGGCTCTTTAGTTTTCGTTGACCGCCTGTAGCTGGGCTCGGACATTTCTTTGGAAATCATTTAAAACTGCCTGGTTCTGATAAGACCCTTTCAATTTGGCCTGAATACACGATCCCCCCAAGTATGAATAAACTCACTAACCTCACTTTCCCTCCACTGACGAGACTCTGAGCCTGACATGTAGGTGAATGAATGTGACCTGTCCGTTCAGACTGAAGTAGCATGTCTAAAGATCGAATATGTATCGGTTTTAGAAGCACATATCCAAGTGGCCTGGGTCACATTTGAAAAAAATCATCATTAAAAGATCAGATACAGGACTAGGGATGGGCATTCGATGAAATTTTCTTAATCGGTCGTCGGACGAATTAATGATCGATTAATTAGTCATTAACGTTTTTATATTAAAATGATCATCATTATTATTACTATCTGCACTACTAATCTGCATAAATAAATTCAACTTTACGACATATAAACCGTAAACACTCTAGAGCCACATCAGCCCGTTTGACATTATAATGTGTTTAATTCAGTTTTGCGCAACTCTCACAGAAACAAAACTTAAAACCACATTGCTAATTTGCATAAACTAAGCGATAAAAAATAAATAAATAAAAAAAAACTCTTGTGCGCTGATGCAGTCAACTTTTGTCAGACAGAATCAGTGGAATACAGGTTAGTGTGACCGTATTTGCGTTTGTCAAAACCAGGACACCGTACGGGGGGAGGGAGGTGGGGACTCGTCATCCACATTGCGCGACTCTCACCTGGTAAAACTTTTTCCCACTTGACACCGAAACATGTGCTGCTTTGTACACTGTGCACATGGACTCACACTTGTCCCGAACTGAACGGAAAGCGTGGAATTTGCACTTCAGCATGTTGCAGACTGACCGACTGTTTGTGTCTCGCTCCTTCTGATGCAGAGACACATGTACAGACCCTGTTTGGTCACACTACACACAGCAACCTACATTCGGTTTGTCGATTAAAATTTACGTAATCGATGAAATTCTTAATGATCAATTATCGATTAATCGACTAATCATGCCCATCCCTAATACAGGAGCATAGGGATGAAAAAAATCTGATTTGGGTCACATCAGGCTGCAGTCTCAACATAGCATAATTGATACCAAAATTTGTATCGAAACAAGACACTAAAAACCACATTAACAGGACGGAAATGAGCCTTTCCTGAATAGTTTTAGAACAGTCTGGTGCTGTATCAGAACAAATATAAACACATAGACTAGTATATGCCCATGGACCACTGTAGAATCTACCTGGAGGGATTACACACATATAAGACACATGGGAATAGAAAAGAAAGCACTGCTATTTAATAATGAAAATCAAAAATACCACTGTTTAAAGAAAGTGTTTTTTATTATTAACATGGTAGTGGAATTGGTTTATTGAGTATCACGTCTATTCCTTAGTGTGGAAATGTGAAATTTTAGTATCATGTCAACTCTAATCTGACCTAAATATTATTGTTATTGTAAGAGTTTTGATCGTTTAAAAATAACAGCTTTATGTGTGAAGTGTGATGACGTGTTCATTGACTCATATTGAACTGCTGCGTGTGAGCAGATGTTGTTAAATTCAACTATGAGGCACTTTTTACATACAAAACGTCTCCAAAAAAGGCAATTTATCGTTCTAAAAGATGAGATCTGTGGAGAGGCGAGCTAAGAGAGAGTAAGAATGCATATTTTTGAAAGTGCATTGTGTGACTTTTCTTTTGGAGGGTCCACCAGATGCTTTTGTAATGCATGGAGATGTTATTGTTTTGTCCGGAATGTTTCACAGTATGGTATTAAACCTTCCTATCTCCATGGAGACCAAACCAGACCAAGTTACAGCTCAGGTTTGTGGAGAGGGGATCCGCTCACAATCAGAATGCCTGTTTTTCTAGGCCAGGGGTCTAACTTTTTCCTCTGTTGAGCTACTTTTACAAAACAAAAAGGCCAGAGAGCTCCTCATTTTAGAGATTGCAAGAAATTGAGTAAATATTCGAGCTTTAGAATGGTACAGTTTGATGACTATAAAACATTTCCACAACTATTATCCATTTATTACAGTGTTAGTGTCGTCCACGGTGATGATGTTGAAATAGTTGATAGCTACAAATATCTGAGCACCGTGATGGACAATAAACTGAAATTTGACCTAAACACTGAAAGCATCGTCAAACGAGGGCAGCAAAGATCATATTTATTGAGGAAACTGAACTATTTTAATGTGAACAAAATGATTCTTAACAATTTTTATTGTTCTTTTATCGAAAGTCTTCTTACTTTTTTCTTTTATTTGCTGGTTTGAATCCTTGTCTGTGAAGGATAAAAACAAACTTCAGAATATTGTTAAAACCTGCTGGAAAATCACAGGGATCAAACTAAGGGAGCTGCACTCTTTGTGGGAGGAGCAGGTGCTGAGCAAAGCGAAGGGTCTCCTGGCTCAGCCGCTCCATCCTCTGGCTCCTCATTTTATCCTGATGGTCTTTGATCCTTCAGGGCGTCGGTTTTATGCTCCGATACGAAAGACCAACCGGTTCTCTAATTCTTTTGTGCCCTGTGCTATTAAATTGTTAAATTTTAAGGGTACAGTTTTATGAAAGTTTTACACTGTAATTTGTACTTTATTTAGAGTTCCATTGGTTTACAGCAATGTGTGAACTGCTCTGAGATGCTGCTAATGAATTGCCTTATGGGATCAATAAAGTTTTCTGAATCACATGACATCACATGTACAGTGGTAATAGGCCTTTAATTAAATCAAATTTGAGTTATTCAGCACAGTACATATGATTCAGATATCCCATGGCGAGCTGGTAAGCACTGGTAACTGAATAAATGTGAAGTAGAGCTGGTTAATGTCATACTGCGGAACATTTCAAGCAGAGCAAAGACATATCCATAGAAACAAGAAGGTGACGGACCCCCTGCTGAAAAGTTACGCAGTGGTCCTTGATAAAACTAGATAAAACCATCTTTGATAAAGGCAAGATAGATGCAGCAAGATAAGTTTAATGCCATACTATGAAAAAGGTAATATCTCCATGGAGACAAGCAGATGTAGTGTGCTATAATGGAAACTGTGCAATGAATGGAGTGTACAATATTTTATTGTTTGGCCCATGTGACCCCTGCCCTTTGGAACAACGGATGGAAATGAGCCTTAGGTTACAATCCAGTGTGTTCACATTCATGTTGTCTCATGTTTGTTCATTAACCCAAACAAATAATTTAAAAAAAGAAAAGTTACATAGTGTATCTTCAGTCATGCTTCTGGTTTTTGTCAGTCTTGAGATCAATTTTAGGCTGTTGACCTACATATATACAGTTGTCAAAGTATCGAAATTAGATACTGATACTAATATCGAAACTAGAGCAAGTATTGATGCTAAAAATATAAAACAAAGTACTCTTATTTAAAGGTGCATTGTGTAAGTTTTTGTGTAAAGGGTCCATCACCTGCTTAGATGGTGTTACTTTGTCTGAAATGTTTCACAGTGCAGCATTAAATTATTCATCTACTATTCATTCAGTTGTGGGTGTTTTTATTGCTCAAAGAACATGCGCACCTACAGCCAGCAGGCCATCCTTTGCACAGATCTGACCCGTATCTTGGTCTGGTGGCATCTCCTACTTGTTTCCATGGAGATAAGTTGAGTTAAGTTTAATATCATACTGTGAAACATTCCAAGCAAAGCAATAACAAAAAGACAAAAATGTAGGCAGACACTTCACCAGAAAAGTTCCATGATTTGGTTTAATGTGTTTTTTTGTTTGTTTTGTTTTTTTTTATCTTAATATCAGTATTGAGTAAGAATGTAACGATATCCAAGTCTCACAATACGATATCGTCCTCGTGATACCTCATGGTACGATATTTATTGCGATATCGTGGGAAAGCTCATGATATGGTGGGGAGGCTCACGATTAATGGTGTAGTAACATTAAAATCTCTCTGTACAATATTTTCATGATACACATCTCACGATACAGTATTTATTGCGCTATTTTGTGGAGGCTAAACAGCTAAAACTGTCAGTATGTTACTTTTTCCTCTTAAAATGCCTTGACAAGACTTAATGTAAAGACTTAAAAGTGTTAAAACTGTTATTTCTTCTTGTAGTCTGCACTGAAATGGAGCAAAGGATCATGGTCTATGTCAGGGGTGTTCACACTTTTTCAGCATGTGAGCTACTTACAAAATGACCAAGTCAAAATGATCTACCTAATACAAAGCCAAGCAAACTGCACTGAAACACTCTGTGCCCCTTTTCTGGACCCTCCCCCACAGTTTGAGAACCTCTTCTTTAAGAGAACTTCCTCTGGCACTTTACACAAAACTGTGAAAAAAGTGAAGGAAGATTTTTGAACCTGTTTTTTTAAAGTTCTAAACTGGAGTTACATTCTTTTCTGGTTTTGCAGTGATATTTACCAGCCTCTGCACATTTACCAAACCAAACGCACATCGTGACAAACACAGATGCATTTGTGCACTTTTGTTAGACAAACTTCAGCCAAATGTGGCAGTAGGTCTGTTCTGTAGATCTGCTCTATGCTGTAGACCTGTTTTGTGCCAACACTGGAACACAAATTTAAATTTTAGAATTTTGCTTCACGTTTGGTCTTGCTCTTCTAATCAGCCGCACTGTGGGAGGGGCTTGTGTTCGCTGTACGCAGGAAGGAGCGAGAGCGTGAAAAGGCGAGGGGCGGCGTGCTGACGTGAGGCAGATGGACAGGTAGGATGTTTAGGAAGTTGAACCTGCCCTGTGATGCACGCTGGTACACGAGGGCACACGCTGTTGCAGACGAGCCGTGCATAGGGAGCGTGTGTGTTTGTGATGCGCCGTAGAGTCTCCGCGGGTTTCAAATGAGCGCACAGGCTGCACTGAGACGCCCCACACGCTCCTGCACCCGCTACAAGTTTATTACCAACAGCAGCGGCCGGAATTAAATATGATCACACTTGTTGAGTGTCAAACCTTGAGAGAGAGACAAGACCGAGTCCAAATGCAATCGAGTCCGAGACGAGACATGGCGATCTTCCCACACGACCTTGGCGATCGACTGGTAGATCGCGATCGACGTATTGCACACCCCTGGTCTATGTAGTTCTCTGTCTTTTGCTGCACCAAAACTCTTCATTTAAGTAAAGAGACTTGTAATTCGATATATTGTGATGGTCCACGATATTATTATGAGGACTTTGACAATATCACGATATTTGGGTATTGTGACAGCCCTAGTATTGAGTATCAATTAGTATTGAAATAGAGTTCGAAATGTTAGTATCGTGACAAGCACAAACACAAATAATGACAAAATCCAATCACTAATATCTGGACTTTCATCCTGTCCAGACTTGAGTGAAAAACAGCTTTGTGCACCAGCTGTTTTTAAGTACTAATTGACATTTGCTCATTCATTTTCACCAGAATCTGCCTTGATGTTGCATGATTTCAAAAAGAATATCCAAACCCTAATCAACGGTCCATTTCATTTGACATTATTCTACCACCTCAGAAGTGCTCAGTGTAATAGGCCCCGGCTCTGTCCCCTGGTTTACGCACATGCTCTGACTAATTCTATTTCCTCTTCAGCAGAAAAACAAACTGGCTTTTATGACCAGAGTTTTTTCTTTTTTTTTCTTTCTCTGGGCAGTGGAGTGACGTGCGGGGTCTTATCTGAGGGCCCATCCATCCTGGTTTTGTGTGTGTGTATGCATGTGTGTGTCTGCAGCTGGAGAGGGGAGGGGCCGCTCTGTCAGTGTGTGTGTGCGTGTGTGTGTGTGTTGAGCGAGAGAAGCCAATGGACAATGCATTGAAAAAGTCCCAAGCCCATAGAGTTTCCCTATAGAAAACAATGCTCTGTAGACTTACATGTGAACTAACTGCACAGAATATCGCAATGGAAGCTTTTTATGCATTCAATCATATTTTCACCTTTTATTTATAGTATTACAACATGGTCCCTGGCAACAAACTCTGCAATGCAACCTCTTTAGAGCTTAAACAAACAAGCACTTAAGATATCAGTTAAGAAACCTATGCACACCATTATTGCAGTACAGTGATCCCTCGTTTATCGCGGGGGTTACGTTCTAAAAATAACCCGCGATAGGTGAAATCCATGAAGTAGTCAACTTTATATTTTACAGTTATTTGATCTGTTTTAAGGCTGTACAACCCCTCACCACACACTTTATACACTTTTCTCACACAGGACAGTTACAGCCCTTTTTACATCCTTCTTAAAACTTATGGTAAATGGTCACATTTTTCTATAGAGCTTTTCCACCTTCAAGGCACTCAAAGCTTTACAACAAGGAACCACACACACATTCACACACCAGTGTACACAGACACTGTGGGCAAGGTGGGTTAAGTGTCGTGCTCAAGGCATTCATCTGTGGGAGCTGGAATCACATTGGCCAACCTGTGGGTCAGTGGATCTGACCGCTCAACCTGTGATGTTTTATGACGAGAGCTGGAATTCGAACCACCAACCTTCAGATCAGTGGACGAATGCTCTACGAACTGAGCTACTGCCGCCCCGCTACTTATCGCTACTGTCGTCCTTTTGTTATTTTCCTCCTTCTTTATGTAACGAACCAAAGATTCATTTATTCTGTAATGGAGTCCTACAACGAAGAGTCCTGCATGGGTCCATTTTAGGAGACCCTCACCTGCGCAGTACAACACTGCACCTGCCTGTCAACCTGAGATTAAATCTAACTTTTGCACTGCATATGCCATTGACTGAACCAGGACTAAACCAGGACTAACCTAGGACTGATTCCAGGACTGAAGAGGAGGACTAAACCAGGACTGAACTAGAACTAAAACAGGAGTAAACAAGACTAAACCAGAACTGAAACAGGACTCACTGTCGGGATGGGCTCGGAGGTGACTGCAGGAGAAAGGACCGCCTCAGCTCTGCACCTCACCGAGGTAAACGCGGCCGTCGCCCGATCGTTCTCTCTCTTGAGTCCAAGATTAGTCCTGGTTAAGACTTGGTTTAGACCTGGTTTAGTCCTGACGCGTGTGTAATCACTACCCGCCCACATACCTGCCCGTAAAATTCCAGAACGTTAAATCCTGCCCGTTTCAGCAACTAGTACCCGACCCGGTGCAGGACTCTGCCACAGCCGCGTTACTTCTGCCTTCTTTCAGCGTGTCCAGAAGTTTTTGTGCGATGGTTAGATCTTCCTCTGCCTTTCGGGTGTGACCGCAGGAGCCTTTGTCGCTGCAGAACATTTCATCGGCATTGTGGGTTTTGTCAGGGAGAAAACTTGCAAACATACAGCATGCCAGAATCACACTGATATAGATCCAACATTTATGTAAATTTGGCAGCTGAACACATTCTGTACTGTACAAGAGACATGGCACAGAGGAGATTGATTGACAATGGTCTACACAGCCCCTTAGCCAATCAGGACACAGGGGGAGGAACACAATACGCCTTCATACACTGTAAGAAAGGCATGCAAAATTGCACAAAAAAACACAAAAGGTGAACCACGATATAGCGAGGGACGACTGTATTAAGAAATATAAAATGTTCACGTTTGAGAATATTATCCTGTTATCTTAATCTTGTGTATCAGATTTCTCACCACTAAACGTTTGTGTGAAGAAGCAGGAGTCAGGACCAGAGCCCCTCCTCATTTGGACAGAACTGCAGAAGCCGAGGTCTGGAGCTCCCTGTGTCTGTGAGGGAGTGGAGCATTCTGGGACATTTTAAAGTGCCTATGACAGGGTGGACTACACATTTTACAAATACAATTA
Source organism: Boleophthalmus pectinirostris (assembly GCF_026225935.1). Classification (NCBI taxonomy): domain Eukaryota; kingdom Metazoa; phylum Chordata; class Actinopteri; order Gobiiformes; family Gobiidae; genus Boleophthalmus; species Boleophthalmus pectinirostris. Next base: position 4,556,789 of record NW_026571095.1, read on the forward strand.
ACATTACTTACTTATTAAGAATGTACTGGTAATTTTTTAGGTTTCAAATTTTACTTTCTAGTTGGAAATGATGACGTCACACTAGGGAATTCCAGGATGTAGAGCAGGTCAAAACTCCTCTAATGTACACAGAGATTATTATTTGACAAATAAAATGAAAATACCTTTATTTTGGTAAAATCATGTTTAAGTGTCAGAAAAATGTGTTTTATAAGTATAACTTGTGCCTAAATTTTGGATAGACTTCTCCCTAATGTGATGTCATCAGTGTGGAACTCAAAGGCTGAATGTCCACCCCGGTCCCTAACCCCTCATTACTACATAGACCCGCACCCTTTATAGTACGGTCGCTCACAGAGATTTGGACACGCAGCTCCCTCCATTTAGATCATGTGAATCTGCCGTCTATTTGAAGAAAAGTCAGCTAAACTCTGATTTCTCTCATAAATAATGATCAGATCAGACTGACTCACAAGTATTTATGGACTAATAATAATCATATGAGTTTTTGTCACGCTGGATTTCAAGTAAACAGACTGAGTTATTTGATTTTTGTCTAAGATGTGGAAATTCTGGATCTTTTATAGGAGTGTAACGATATCCAAGTCTCACGATACGATATTGTCACGGTATGAACCTCACGGTACGATATTTATTGTGATATCGTGGGAAAGCTCACGATATGGTGGGAGGCTCAAGATATTATGATATTATTCACAATAACAAGACTGACATTAGAAAATGCTTTGACCAGTCATTTGATACAACATTTATTGTCATATTCTAGGGATGTAACACTATCCAAATCTCACAGTACAATATTATAACAATATGCAACTCACGGTTCGATATTAAGGCTAATAATTGTAGATGGGACACTTTTTTGCTTTTAAAATACCTTGACAAGATTTTGGTGTGAATTATTACTATAATAATTCCAAGAATTCAAGTCAAAAACATATTTCTTCATGTTGTCTGCACTGAAATGAATCATGGGATATGTAGTTTCCGATGTTTATAAGCTGTTGCTACAATAAAACCTGCATTTAAGCAGTGATTCAACATATTGTGACAGCCCATGATATTATTGTGAGACATTTGATGATACAGTATCACAATATTTCAATTGTTGTTACATCCTCAGTCTTTAGCTCGGTTTAAGAGTAGGGCTGGGTGTCATTAAGAACTTGCATGATACGATACATATCTTGATACAATACGATATATTTCAAATCATTTCGATACAGTTCAATGATGGCTAAATCATGTTAAACCACTTCTTGTGCAAGGTTAATATGAAACACAAATATTTTAATCATCAGAACTGTGAAAATGTCAAATGTGTCACATAAACACGTTTCCTTCCACTAAAACAACAAAACTGTAGATCTGTAACAAAATAATTGAGTAAAATATACCAAAAAATACTCTTGGCAATATATCGATACAGCTGTCCACGCTATCGATACTGTATCGTCACATTAAATGACACGATATATTGACATTTGATATTTTTGCACACCCCTATTTAAGAGTGTTTTATTCAGAATTGGAACAGAGCCTCGTTGAGTCATGTTGTGTCCAGATAACACCTGTCACTCAACACCACTGTTTTCTTGTCTCTCGCAATGCATTGTGGTCTATATTGACCGGTCTAGTGACCACTGATACCCTCTACTTTTGAAGGTGCACTGTGGGAAATTTTAAGTGCACTACTTTTCCAACAACTGGATTTTCGGACACCCCTAAAAATGGCCATAAATAGTGCCCTAAATTATTATATCTGCACTACTAATCTGCATAAATAAATTCAACTTAACGACATAAAACCGTAACCACTCTAGAGCCACATCACGAAACTTAAACTGCATCGCAAATTTGCATAAACTAAGCAAAGGGGAAAAAAAACAGCTCTTGTGTCGATGATGCGGTTCAATTTCTGTCGGATTAAAAGACATGACTCAGGTGAATACAGGTTAGTGTGAACATATTTGTGTTTGTCAAAACCAGGACAGCGTACGGGGGGAGGGAGGTGGGGACTCGTCATCCACATTGCGCTACTCTCACCTGGCAAAACTTTTTCCCACTGGACACCGAAACATATGTGCTGCTTTGTACACTGTGCACATGGACTCACACTTGTCCCGACCGGAACAGAAAGCGTGGAATTTTTTGTACAAATCATCGTTAAATACACATTTGTGCTTCGGTACGTTGCAGACTGACCCACTGTTTGTGTCTCGCTCCTTCTGATGCAGAGACACATGTACACACCCTGTTTGATCACGATACACACAGCAACCTACATTTGGTTTGTTGATTAAAATGAACGTAATCAATGAAATTCTTAATGATCAATTATCGATTAATCGACTAATCATGCCCATCCCTAGTGTGGACATTTGGACACAGCCAAAATCTCTAAAATAGAACTGTAATTTTCAACATATTTTTCTACTTTAATTCATACTTACAAAAGGTATTACTCCACCAAATTAAGTCAAAATTAGAGAATCATCCATACTTGTCATACACACTTTAAATTCAATGTTACAAAGTGGTTTAAAGAGAGTCCGGGCTGTAGCCAGTAGTGACCTGCTGTCTGTAGGAATAACGTGTAAATATTTCAGGTGGTACATTTTTATTTTTTATAATGCAGTTATAATATCTGCTGGGTATTTTCCACCAACCCATCTGCAAAGTAGCTCATATTCAAATCAAGGTCATGCTAAAAACAGACACCCACTATTAATCTCTCTTTAATTAGCTCCTTGCATGTGGATGTGCACTAGTCACACGTTATTATGATCCATATTTAGGTTATGTGTGTATGATTAGTGTAGCAACGTGTGTGGTAATGACTCGTTTGACGTCAGTGGCTTCATTAACTTTAACTCGCACCTTTGGAGACTCTGTTGACATTAGCATAATAATAATAGCTGTTGTTAGCATTAGCCTGTTCTTCAGCCGAGTTAATTGTGCTTTCTCAGGCTTGATAAACATTGTAGTAGAACAGAGCGTTAACCTTTTTGTTTACTCTATTAATTGATATGAACTATTATACAGAGTGTACAATATTCACTCAGTGGCACTGCTGAGCGAGTGTAGCCTGGAGTTCTAGAGACTGACTTTGTTTATTTTAGTTTAGAGCGTTGCAAAAGCCGCACTGCAACTTCATTTTCAAATGTTTGCACCACAGACTTTGTAAAGAAGTGGACTAAAGGAGTGTGACGTCACCTACAGCGTTCAGCTCCAGTCAAATGAAGCTCATCGAGTCCTGCGGTTGTAGGGGTGAATTTGGAGCTGAGTTCTGTATTTGGAATTCCACAGGCACTTGGCAAGGTTGTCGGTCAAACCTGTTGCACTAGCAGGAGCAACCTCAGGGAAAGAAGTATCTGAATTGGTCTGTTATTAAAGGGATAGTTTGGGTTTTTTGACATGAATCGTGCATCCACACTGACTTACCCCCGACAGTGTGCGGTGAGCCGAGATACTGGCTGGTTTTGTTGCTGACAAATGTGCCGAATTTTCCGGGCTATTAGGTGCTCTGGATTATAAGGCACACTGTCATTAAATGGTCTATTTTTGAACTTTTTTCATGAATAAACCACATGGGACTTTAAAGGAAACACAACAGTGTGATGGGTGAGTGGTTTTGTTTGTTTGTGGTGTTCACGGTGACTCTGGGCTTTGTTCAGTTGTGGCGTGTAGGGAGGGTGCTGTCTGGGACCAACGGATTGTCGGCGTGTTCGCAGTGACTCAGTTGTTCAGTTGTGTCTAGAAGTGGCACATTGCACTCGCTTTTTCATTTCGTTCCTCCGTTCCGTTCCTCGTCGTCGTGGAGTGATGAGTGTGTCTATGGGCGTTTTTTCGCTGCACGGTCGCTGTCTGCTCCATGTGTGTTTGTGTGTTCTGTGGGTGGTGCGGCTTTGTAGTTTACTGAAGTCGTGCTGGGACACCTGAGTGGTTTCGTGTATAGGGCGCTCTGGATCGTGGGGCGTGCAGTCGTTTTTTGATGGGGTTAGAGGCTTAAGAGCGCATCTAATAGCCCGGAAAATACGGTAGTCCAGCACGTTGGCTGGGGACATTAAAATTAAGCGTTTTTCTTCTCAAAACAGTATGTGTTCAAAAGAGTGATACATTTGCATCATAAAACCTTCGTCCTCAATAAAGTAAGACCTCATAATCACTTGGCACTATTTTCTCTCCATTCGTATCACTGCACACTGCCACCAGGTGACAGCCCCGCACAGATCCATCACTTTCTTCACTTGTTTGGCAGTGTTTACATGCTCAGACCGCCGCGACGTGAGAGAGCTAACGTGAGAGAGCTAGAGCGATAAGCTACATAATAATATATCTAAAAAATGGTGCGGACTTGTGATTATCCAGGCTGTAACAACAAAAATCTGAATGAATCTCCGCATGCATTTCACAGTTTTAATGTCCTCAGTCAACTTGCAGGACTACTTTTGTCAGAACCAAAACCGGCCAGTATCTCTGCTCACTGGACGCTGTCGGGGGTAAGTCAGTGTGGATGCACGACACTGCTCACGGGATGCCATACAGACTTATGTCAAAAAACCCAAACTATCCCTTTAATGTTCAGAGCATAGATTTACAGTCAAATAGCAAGATAAAAAACACCAGGATCACGTAGAGCGGCGAAATACCAACTTTTTTAGACCAAAATAACGAGCCTGACAGCAGCAGTTCCAGAGACACACGACAGCTTTTCAATACAAGTGAACTGGAGCCAGAGTCGATGCAGCTGGGAGTGCCCCCCATGCTCACTTCCTATTTGGAATGCAGGGGCCAGAGCAGGGGTGTCAAACTCATTTTGGTCCAGGGGCCGTATCCAACCTATTTTGATCCCAAAAGGGCCGGATCAGAAAACTCATGGCATATAAACCCCAAAAATAGCAATAAATTCAAATATTTGTGCAGAGAAATGCAAATCTATTACAGAAATCTTTTTTAATTGATGAACTCTTTCTTTTACAAAATATTATAATATTATGAACAACCTGAAACTTAAAGAAAAATATAATTTCAACACAATGTTTCAACATGAACTTGTATGCAAATAGGAATTCAATTTTTCTTGGAAAATCCTGCACTCGGCTCCACTTTTCTCATGTTGGACATTTTTCTGATGAGGGTGTCACGGTCAACAGCCAAAACGATCGTCCTTTAAGAGCGTTTGGAAAGAGACAAGTCTTCATTTATGCTGCTTTGGTGGGAGGGGCCACGTACAGAGACGCTGGAGACGCTGCTATGCTCAGCACCACAGAAAATTACCAATATTTTAATAGTAGAAAATATAATTAAAATATTTTAGTAGAAAATCAGCCTAGGGCCAGATTAAAGGTCTTGGAGGGCCGGATTTGGCCCCCGGGCCATATGTTTGACACCTGTGGGCTAGAGTGTTAGCTGTGTTCATTTTTGGTGACTGAAAAAATTCCACATAAAGGAGCTGAATTGTCTTTGTGCCTCTTTGAAACTCTGATGCTCAGTCACTTTGATTTGGACAAGACGCAACTTCTGCATTTCCATCTCTGCTAAAAAGATGATTAGTAAAATATAAACCATTGCATTTTTATCTTATTTTATGAGTATACAGTCTTTAAGTGCACAATATTAAACATTAACATTTCCTTTTTTTAAACAAAACTCTACTGAAGACACTGCACCACATTTGACCCTGGCACTGGTGAACTAATATAACCTTAACCTGGAGTCACTGTATTTGTGCTGTTTGTTATTCATTTTAACACATTGAGCATGTCCAGATTTGCTAAAAAAAACAAAACAAAACAAAAACCAAGGCTATTAGTAAAATAAGAAGCATATAATTTCTATTTTCTTTTATTCATTTAGATTCATTATTACACAATCCACTATATACATTCCTTTCCACTTCTCAGAACAAATCTCCATTAAAGACACATTAGTTGCACCACCCTTTGCGTTGGGTGCTACCTCTGGGTGCTACCTCTGAGTGTAGCCGTAGCGTGGAGTCACGGAGCCTGACTCTTTTTGTTTGCTGTTTGTTATTCAATTTAGCCACTTGAGCATGTCCACATTTACTACATCATATCATCAAAGGTCTCACAGTAATATCGTAGGCTGTCATAGTATATCGAATTACAACTATCTTTGCTTAAATGAATATGGTGCAAAAGAAAAAAAAACAGAGGGAACTACAAAGACCATGATCCTTTGTTACATTTCAGCACAGACGACATGAAGAAATAACTTTTCTAATGCTGCTACTACTACTACTGAATGTTTGTAGTCGATAAAACCAAGTCAGTTCTCCCGACACCTGTTGTAAATGTGTTCCATTGCACTTTGGGGGAAAATATGGATGCCCAAGAAAGTTTAATGTAACATCAGGTACAGAGTCTGTTAGTTAATGTTAGCTGTCGGTGATTCAGTTATGGAAGTTTGACTATTGCATGTTCAGAAAAAAATCTTGTGTTACTGTCAAATGATGTGAAAGAAAGTCTAAGACCCTGTTTACACTGAAAAGAATCCACTTATCACCATAACAGAAACGATTTGTGTCCACATGTCGTTTCTGTGTCTGCAAGTCTTCTCTATCCACACAGCTTTGGGCATATTTGTTTATGTTTTACAGAAATGAAACTTAAAACCAAATGACTCATTTGCATAAAGTAAGCGCTCAAAAACAGATTGCTATTGTGCGCGGATGTGGTTCAGCTTCTGTGGGACTAAAGGACACGACTCAGTGGAATCTGAGTGTTCTTTCTGTGACAGAGGGGTGTTCTGCTGATGGTGAGTCTGTTCTGTTTCTGTCGTGTTGGAGATGGTTCATGTGAAACTTTTCAGAGATTATACGTCTGCAGGTCGTACACACACACACACGTTTATATGAATGGACAGATATTCTAGCCTCTTAGTGTTTTGGTGGTGAATTACTTCACGGTGCACAGACCTACATCAGAGTATCAGTGTTTTCAGGCGTCCACACAGTGCCGGATCAGATCTGTACTCAGATGAATTTGTGGGAGCTGGAAGCACCAGATCGTTCTGTCTCTGGAGTCGTTTTCAATTGGATTAGTGTGAACGAACACTGCATCTACAACAAAAACGACTCCAATACGAACTAGTGTGGACAGGGCCTAAATGTCACTATAAAGTTTTCTACACAAACACAACTGAAGACTGTTTTGTTAGTCTCCACAAAATATCGCAATAAATATCGAACCGTGAGATGTACGTCGTTCAAATATTGTATCGAAAGATATGGACATCGCATCTCTAGTATTAATAGTAATTATAAGATGGCGTTTGCAGTCTACAGTAGCTGTGCATTCCTTTCCACTTCTCAGAACAAATCTCCATTGAAGCCACATTAGCTGCACCACCCTCTGCCCTGGGTGCTACCTCTGGCACGGAGCGAGCGTAGCCGTAGCGCCGAGCCGAGGAGACTGACTTTATTTGTTTATTGTTCCGTGCGGGCGACAGAGAGGCTCAGAGATGGTCGGCCATTGTTGCCTCCTCCCTCCCTGTGTGAATGGCTCTTTCACTGCGCACACATGCCACACACAATAGACCAGAGTTTAATGTGTTTTTTTTTTTTTTTTTGGTTGGCAGCGTCAGATGTTGGCTCAGGTCCAAAGTAGACTCACACAGCTGCAGTGTTTGCCCCAGCTCAACTCTGCAGCTCAGGGTTTTCCATTAAATACTAGTATATTTATTTTTTACCCCCCCACTATACTACTAAGTGCAATGTGAAGGTTTCATGGGAAAAGTGCACGGAGTTACAATACATAATATACTTTTTGAGCTTTTAATCACTCAAAGACATATTTTAATTTGCAAATTGACTTTTTTCCCCTTCTCATGTGCATTGTGTAACTTTTCTGCTGGAGGGTTCATCAATTCTTTCTTTTTTCAAATTCTTTTTTTTCAGACAAAGTTAGTTCATGGTGCAAGTGAGAGCTGTTTAATGTCACACTGTGGAACATTCCAGGAAGAGCAATAAAGGAAGTGAAGGACCCCCAATCAAAAAGTTACACAGTGCACCTTTAACTCACTCAAAGTTGTATTCTCAGTGATTCATGCATGTTTGAGTAATCTTATTGTCCATTGTGCATTTGAGGCGCCGTTGCTTTGATAATTTGTTTTCACTGACCTCCCATACACGCCCACTGCTCTGTACTTACTTAGCACTTCATTTTATTTTCAAAAAGTCACTTAACAAGATTACCATATTTTCCGAACTATAAGTCTCTCCAGAGTGTAAGTTGCACCAGAAAAAATGCGTAACGAAGAAGAAAAAAACATATATAAGTCGCACTTTTTTGGGAAAATTCATTTTGTAAAATCAGAGACCAGGAACCGACATTTTATCTTGAAAGTCAAGTTCTAGTAATAACAATAGAAGAGAGAACAACAGACTGTTAACGTCACATATGAACAGTTCTTCAGATAAACTATAACATAAACAACAGAACAGAACAAGTTTAACCAAACTCTCCATCTCACTCCAAATCACTAAATCCATTCAATTCTTCATCCTCGGTGTCACTTCTGAACAATTTCGCGACCTCCGCCATAGCTGTCTTTAGACTCAGCATCAGTTCCAGTTAGAATTATTCGGGTCTTTCTGAATCCCAACAGGACGGTTTCAGTGTCACTGAAGTCCAGACTTTGTCCATCCATCCAGTGACTTCAGGAAAGTTTCATGGTGCATGCTCCCTGTTTCTCACTCACTCCAAACTTTCTTTCTGCTGTTCTATTACTTTTCTTGGCTGAATATTTCACAACTTGCAGCAGTACAGAGTCTCTTTCTGCAGGAGACATGTGCAGTAGAGTGAAGTGACAGTGGTACAGGAGGAACAGGAGCAGCAGATACTCACACACAAGACTAGAACCTCTCTCCACTTCAGTGTGAAAATGTTAATATACAAGTCACACCAGAGTACAAGTCGCAGGAAACACCCATACTCCAAAAAATATGGTAGTTCTGCAGTTATGTCAGTAGTTGGAAGTCAGTGGAGCCGTTTAATTTAAGATTTAAATGGAATTAATTAACTACCGTATTTTCCGGGCTATTAGGTGCTCTGGATTATAAGGTGCACTGTCATTAAGTGGTCTATTTTCTAACTTTTTTCACAAATAAACCGCACTGGACTTTAAAGGAAACACAACAGTGTGATGGGTGAGTGGTTTTGTTTGTTTGTGGCGTGTAGGGAGGGTGCTGTCTGGGACCGCTGGATTTTCGGCGTGTTTCGCAGTGACTCAGTTGTTCAGTCGTGTCTAGAAGTGACACATTGCACTTGCATTTTTCGGTTCGTTCCTCCGTTCCGTTCCTCGTCGGCGTGGAAGTGATGAGTGTGTCTGTGGGTGTTTGTCGCTGTGTGGTCGCTGTCTGCTCCTGTGTGTGTTTGCGTGTGCTGCGGGTGCTGCGGCTTTGTAGTTTACTGAAGTCGTGTTGAGACACCCGAGTGGATTCGTGTATAGGCCACTCTGGATTGTGTGGCATGCAGTCGTTTTTTGATGAGGATGGAGGCTTAAGAACACATCTAATAGCCCGGAAAATACGGTAATTGCCATAGATTATAACTAAATACTAAAAATATTTTCAACATTAAATCATAGTGCTTTCTTTTATATTCCCATGTGGTGATCCCTCAGTGGTCCAGGTAGGTTCCATAGTGGTCCTAGTCTATGTGTTCTTTTACTTGTTCTGATACAGCTCAAGATCATTCTAAAACTATTCAGGAACGATTCATTTCTGTCCTGTGAATGTGACTCTTTTAGTATTGATATCTGCTCAAATGAGTATCTGGTTTTGCTATTAGTTTTAGTATTGATTAGCATCAGATTTACGATGATGTGTGTGTCTGTCCCATTACGACTGTCCCATTACTTTCAAACAATAGATCTGTTGAAAACGTCATAGTAAATGTGCCACACCACCCATGCATGCATATTATTATCATTATTAACCATGACGACAGAAATTACAACGTCATTTCCTCGAGCGTGCATGGTTGGACTCGGCTTCTCATTTCCAGCAATGAGTTTATTCTTCCTTTGTCCGTTCAGCTGCCACAATAGCCCACCCACCCTCCCCTCTCCCAGATGGCCAGGGGGGGCGTATACTGATGGGTGTCACCTCCTCTCCTCTCCGCAGACGTCATCGGGCTCTTGTTATCAACCCCAGGGCCAGTTTGTCTTGTGCAGAGCTCTGATAATGAGTTTTTACTGTGGAAAGTTCAGTTCCTCTCTTGGACTACACCCAGCTGGCTGTGCAGAAAGCGAGAGACAGGACAGGCTGAAGTGACAACAAAACGACACCTATTTTTAGAGTGGTTAGTCATGAGAATGGGGCTGGCTGTAAAAAGGTGCAGGGACAAAGCCGTGTGTAAGTGCTGCTCAATAGGAGGATTATTGGTGCACATGCAGACACATTTGGATTAATGTGTTTTTGTGTTTTTCGTTTTGCACAATAAATGAACCACCCAGTATTTAAAAGCATAATTTATGACGGTGAGTGACATCTTTCATATAAGCTATACATCAGAGCTTCAAAGAAAAGCCTCCCAATACATGCAAGAACTACACATGAGCAGCAAAAACAAGTTTAGTAAGTAAACATATTATTATTTTCTATGTGATCACAACTGAAGCTGATTTGCCCGTGTCTTCACATGCACATAGAGCACATCCACAAGTTTTTTCATTCTGTTTATGGATAGGCCATGCTTCATGTGAATTCCCTCACTGAGCTGCAGAGGCTGCACTAGCACTGATTCATGACTGGTGCAGGTTCTGGGGTTTAAGTAGAGACCATTCAGATCAAGAGAGAGACGTTTCATTTTTAAACCAACTGGATTTCATCATAAAACTGACAACTCCAATGAGAGCCTCTGGTTTTCTTCTCTGCTCTACTAATTTCTTGAACCAAAATATCAAATTATAACAGGGGTCTCCAACCTTTTTCCTCTGCTGAGTTACTTTTACAAAATGAAAATGCCAAAGAGCTCCTCATTTTAGTGGTCACAAGAAATGTTGTAAGTTTAAGAGCCACGGCCTTAGATGAGGTACAGTTATATGTTTATACATTTATTTAGTGCACAGCATTATTCATCAGAATTATACATTTAAAATGGTAACAGCCTTTTAATCAATCCAATTTCTGTTGTTCAGTATAATACATATACAGTAATTGAGAAATCCCTTGGCGAGCTATGTGGAAGAGGGTGGAGGGTGACTGGTAAATTATAACTTAAACAACTTGGCCATCAGGTCCAATGGTTTTGTAATAAATCAGTATTACACTTGTTGTTAGTAAAAGCTTTATTTGATTCAAACCTGTTTACTTTGTATCTGACAGTGTTGGTCAGATTACTTTGAAAAAGTATTCTAATTACTGATTACTCCTTCAAAAAATTATTAAACTACTGGTCACAATGTACTTCTATTGTAAAAGGAGCACACAACCATTCTGCAGAACGTTCTTGGAAAGTGCAATTCTTTTTGTGTTATCTGTAAAGTAATCTGTAAAGTAATCTGATTACAGATTAACACGAAAATGGCTAAACCAACACTGAGGACACTGATAGCTCATATTTATGGAAAACTAAGTCTTGGACACGGCTCATTTAAAGTCACATTTTAAAGCAGCAGGGTGAGTGGAGCAACTGCAGCATTCTACTTCTGCAGACACGCAAACAACCGCGCACCACAGTTTGAAAACCACTGCTTTAGACAACTTAATCTACAGCTCCAAATAACTCCTGCTCCTAATACCTTTACTATGCATCCCAAATCTCACACCTGCTATCCCAGCTTCTTACTCATCTGTCTGATTTCTCACCTCAAAAACAACTCTTTGGCAACACAAAACACAATGGAATCCTTCTTCATTCATTTAGTCTGAAACTTAAGCCGGGAAGAGCATTAGTCAGCCCGCTTTTTACAACGGCGCATTCACGAGCTATTTCCAACTTATAATTTGTGCTGATTTAGGATTTGGACGTGTTCCGCGGGTCTGGTCTAATGTCTAGACTTCTCCCGATGCAAAACCACGCCTTATCCGACCACAAGATCGACGGGATTCTCCAAGTCTCCCTATTCCAAAAGAGGCCACTGTAGTACAATCTTAACTGCATAGAAAGAGACTGTATGCCTGCTATGTTGGTTTAGCGATTTTCCATTTGCGAGTTTTCCGAGTAAGCTCAAAGCACAATCAGGCCCTGCAGTGTTTTCAGAGGACTGCGTTTCCCAGAATTCAGTAGTGCACGGCTGACTTGTTGAAGGTGGAGTAGAGAAGACGTTTATCAGTGCGGCCATATGAAGAGAGGAGGAGGAGGAGGAGGGGGACGCATTGACTGGAGATCAAGAGGAGGTTTGTTTAGCGTCGCTGTGGTTGCTATGGTAACAAGGGCAAGCCGTTAAACATCTTATTATGGTATGGTCACGATGAGAGGCAGTTAGTTTTATGGTGAGTGTTTATGATGCCTGCAGGATATGAGTAAAAAGGAAGGAAGAATCCAAGTAGTTGACAATTTTAATATTGTTCATGTTTCACATCATTAAAGCTGCACTATTTAACTTTTCTGGTGAAGATCTGTGTCCATTGGGATGTCAGTGCTTAGTTTTGAATGTTCCACAGCTTGGCATTAGACTATATCTTGCATAAATCCTTCATACGTTTACACTGAAACGGATCTACGTATCACTGTATTAAAAATGATCTGTGTCCAGACACGTTGTTTCTGTTTCCACAATCTCTATCCACACAGCTTTGAGTATATTTGTTTACGTTTAACAGAAACAAAACTTAAAACAACATGACTCATTTGCATAAAGTAAGTGCTAAAAAAAAAAACAGTTCACTATTGTGCGCGGATGTGGTTCAGTTTCTGTGGGACTAAAGGACACGACTCAGTGGAATCTGAGTGTTCTTTCTGTGACAGAGGGGTGTTCTGCTGATGGTGAGTCTGTTCTGTGTTTCTGTCGTGTTGGAGATGGTTCATGTGAAACTTTTCAGAGATTATACGTCTGCAGGTCGTACACACAGACACACGTTTATATGAATGGACATATGTTCTAGCCTCTTAGTGTTTTGGCGGTGAATTACTTCGTGATGCATAGACATACATCAGAGTATCAGTGTTTTCAGGTGTCCACACAGTGCTGGATCAGATCTGTACTCAGATGAATTCGTGGGAGCTGGAGGCACCAGATCGTTCCGTCTCTGGAGCCGTTTTCAGTCGGATTAGTGTGAACGAACACTGCATTCACAACAAAAACGACTCCAACTAGTGTGGACGGGACCTTATTGTGAGCAGGATCACCCCTCCAGAGATCTGACCAGTAACTTGTCCCCTGCTTGTCTTCACTGGTGCTACCTAGTGTCTCCGCTCAATTTCATTTCTCTCCAACGACTAGGTCAGGAATCAGAATACACTAGACAGTTCGTAAAAACCCCAGAAGTGTGAGTTCGGGCATCAGCCAATCAGTGAAGAGTCAGACATTCTGTGTTGGCAACGATTCCCAAGATCAAGGATTTAAAGCCAGAATAAAGAGAATGTTTGTTGAATTTGATCAAGGGGAAAGACGTTATTGTTCTTCTTCCTACAGGATTTGGGAAAAGCTTAATATACCAGTTAGCCCCGTTAGTGGTGCATTACATACGTCACAACTAAACAGCAGCGATTGGTTAAATTTTAAAAAAGCACCTGCCTACTGTCGAATGAACGAATTCTAACGCTGCGAGGTCGAGACGGTTTCTACGAAATGAAACCGGCTAATGAATCAGCCTAGTACATTCCTGGCTAAGCTCAAGGTTTTCATGGAGAGAAGTTACACAATGTATTTTTAGTTGCAGTGCATTTTTAAAAACATGTTTTCAACCAAATATTGCACAGGAATACAAAACAGATCAGATTTTAACTTTTTTTTTTTTTTTTTTTTTACATGAAGCCAGTGGTGAAAAGTTACACAGAGCACGTTTAACTTTTTTAACAAAGTACTCGATTGACAGAAAAAATATCCACACATGAAAAACGTTTTACTTTACGAGGACGGTTAAATGTGCTGTGCTTGATTTGTTCTGTCTTAAAAATGTGCCAAACAGAACTCGTGCCTTGTAAACAGTTTCAGTGGTCCAAAGTTCTTCCTCACTCACCTTCTGCATTTAGAGTGTCCTCATTAATCACCACGATGACTTTATAAACACTTTTCACAACTTTCAGAGACCAGAGCGGAGTTTTTTTGTCACAGTAAAGCTGTCAGCAACTAGCATGTTAACCTGCACACTGTTTGATTATCAGACGCTTTATCAGTCTGCTTATCGGTCTGCTCCTGTTTGATGATGCAGACAATACACAGAAGATTTATTGACTAGGGATGTAATGATATCCAAATCTCTCTAGACGATATTTTCATGATATATTTTTCACAGTACGGTGTTTGTTAGAATATTTTGTAGAGGCAAACAAAACTGTGAATATGCTTTTTCCTTTTAAAATGCCCTGGCAAGACTTAACCCAAAGAACTAAGCTTTCAAAGTGCTCAGAACAGTTATGTCTTCATGTAATTTGCACTAAAATGAAGCAAAGGATCATGGTCTGTGTCAGGGGTGGGCAAACTTTTTGACTCGTGGGCCACAAAGGGTTCTAAAATTTGACGGATGGATGGAGTGTTTTGGTAATCCACCTCATAAGAGAAAAAAAATAACATGGGATATGAAGAAAACATGCTTGAATTTCAATAGAAAATCATTACAAAGCTTTACAACTATTACTATTATAATTTATTCAAGTTTGACGGGCCAGATTTAAAAGATTAAAGGGCCGCATTTAGCCCCTGGGCCGTAGTTTGCCCACCCCTGGTCTATGTAGTTCTCTAATCCAAAGAATTAAGATTTAAAAGTGCTTATAACAGTTATTTCTTCATGTGGTCTGCACTAAAATAAAGCAAAGGATCATGGTCTATGTAGTTCTTTAATAATTATGGGTGTGGGCCCAAGCTCACTTCAGCAAATTTTTGAGGAGACTGTGAGGAAGCTCGGCAGGAAGGTGATCAATGACCCAACCCATGTTCTTCACAGTCAGTTTGAGTTGATGCCATCAGGCAGAAGGTTCAGGGTCCCAAACTGTAAACTGAACAGATTCAAACATTCTTTTGTGCCACAAGCCGTTAATCTGCTAAACTCAGATAGTGCAGTTAAAAATAATTATAAAAGGCTTAGGGAATGTGCAATCAAAACTGCACTTAGGCTTAGGGAATGTGCAATAATTAAAACTGCACTTAGGCTTAGGTAGGATGACCAAACGTCCTTTTTCCCCGGACATGTCCGTATTTTACGTCCTGTCCGGGGCATCCGTTTTTTTTTTTAATAAAGTGGCGCAAATGTCCGGGTTTTCAGTACCGTTCATTGGGGGTATTAAACTGAGCGTCTCTTGTAGCGTCTGTGACTCAGAAGGAGCGAGACACAAACAGTCGGTCAGTCTGCAACATACTGAAGCACAAATGTGTATTTAACGATGACTTGTACAAGAAATACCAGGCTTTTTGTCCCGGTCGGGACAAGTGTGAGTCCATGTGCACAGGTTGTGAGGTGAGAGTACAGTGTCCCTCGTTTATCGCGGGAGTTACGTTCTAAAAATAACCCGCGATAGGTGAAATCCACGAAGTATCAACTTTATATTTTACAATTATTCTATCTGTGTTAAGTCTGTAAAACCCCTCAGCACAAACTTTATACACTTTTCTTAGACAGGACAGGTGCAACCCTTTTTACTTCCTTCTTAAAACTTATTGCTGCTGTCGTCCTTGTGTTATTTTCCTCCTTTATGTAACAAACTGAAGATTCATTTAGCCGACAGTGCAGAGTCCTGCATGGCTCCATTTTTGGAGACCCCCAGTACAACACCGCACCCGCCCATTAACCCGAGATTATATCAGACTTTTGCGCTGCCACGGACTGAACCAAGACTAAACCAGGACTAACCCAGGACTGATTCCAGGACTGAAGAGGAGGACTAATCCACGACTGAACTAGGACTAAAACAGGACTAAACCAGAACTGAAACAGGACTGAGTGTCAGGACGGGCTCGGAGGTGACCACAGGAGAAAGGACCGGCTCAGCTCCGCACCTCACGGAGTTAAACACGGCAGTTGCCCGATCGCGCTTTGCGGACAAACTGCTCGGCGTTTTCTCTCTTAAGTCCAAGATTAGTCCTGGTTTAGACTTGGTTTAGTCCTGACCCACCCGTGTGTAATTACTACCCGCCTGTAATACACAATACGCGTTCATACGCTGTAAAAAAGTAAAAGACCTTTGGCGATACGATATCACGATATTTTGGTTCTTGTTACATCACTGTTACTGACCTCAGACCTGTTTATATAATATAATCTGTACTGGGGCAAGAAAAAGTGCTTATATACGTGGAAAAGGTTGGGTACAGTTGGGTCCTTTAAACTGCACCAGTGAGTCATATGGATATGACATAGGAACTGTACACATACTTTAGTCTCCACTGACATTGCACACGCCTCTTCCTCCTCCTCCTCTTCTTCACTATCTCCATGCAAACACAGCTCCCTCCCCCTCTACTGTACGTGTCACAAAGCAAACATCCCGTCCGCGCTCTTCCATGTGTTCTGATGGGAATAGAGCAGTTCCCACACCGCACCAGACCATAATAAACATATATGGCTTGATGACTTTTCAGAAAGAATAACAGTCAGAGAGATAATGGCACGTCACTTTATACTCGTACTGTTGTGATGTATTACAAGTGTGTACTCCGTCAGCTCGAAACACGCTGACGCCATGGGAACTGCTGATGCGTCTGGGAAAGTCCTGCTCAGCTTTCGAGGGAGGATTTGTGTAAGGGAGAGATGGAGTATTTGATATCTGTGTTGACTGTTACAATTGTTTTTCGGACTATTTAGTCTTCAGATAATAACAATGTGCTTAATGTCTTTTTCTATATAACAGGCATGTCCAAACTATGGCTCATGAGATAAATGCGACCCTTAGACATTTTTTTTTTTTGGCCCTCAGGCTTCCAGGTGAATTTGCCCAAATTATGTTGCATCAGTTAAAAATGTACTTTCTACTCTTTTTTTTTTTGAACATTTACCTTGATAAAGCTTGATCATGTAATAGTTAGTGTGTGGTTTTAAGGATTTTAGCATAAATAAAGACTGATGGCTCATTCTAAAGTGTTAAACATGCACATATTTCAATTACTCACTGTATTGAGCACCAGTCTTCGGGCCCTCGATCGGCCCTCTGCTGCTTCTTTTTTTTATTTTATATATATTTTATTTTTCTTTAGTTTTGATGAAAAGGTAAACAACACATAACACAAAACAGTGAACATGACATAGAGAGAAAACAAATTTGACATCCAATGTTTTTATATCACATTTAAATTTAAATAATATTACGGCACTTCCTGTCCAGCATATGAGTCCCATTTACTCCAAAGTTTGTCAAAGAGGTCCATTTTCAAATTAAGTCCAAATGTTATTTTTTTTCCATTTTCTTAATTTCATTTATAATTTGCGACCAGTCTTTGATTGATGGTGCAGTTTGTGTCATCCATTTGGCCCTCTGCTTCTTCTGTGTTTAGATATGTGGACCTTGATGAAACAAGTTTGGACACCCCTGCTATATAAAAACAATTGACCCATTTAGTTTAGACTGGAGATGTAATAATAACTGAAAAATTGTAATATCATATCGTCAAAGTTTTCACAATAATATCATTGACTGTCACAGTATATCAAATTATAAGTTCTTCTTTGCTTAATTGCATTGTTTTATTGTAGCAACAGCTAAAAAATGAAGGAAACTACACACATTTTAATGCAAAAATCGTGAAGAATAACTGTTATAAGGACCTTTTCTATCTTAATTCTTCAGACGATGACACTAATGTAGTCGCAAAGGCTTGTCAAGGCTTTTTAAAAACAAAAAGTAGTATTACTTCAATTCAGTTTGCATCTCCACAATATTTCAGTAATATCTTATTGTGAAATCAATATCATAATTGTATTGTACCGTGTGATTTATCATATCGTTACATCCCTAGTTTAGGCCTCTACAAACAGAGAATTCTTGAATTTGTTTTACAGATTTAAAGGTAACACTTTATAATAACTACACCTTATTTAGCCTTAATAAAGCATGAACAAAGACTGAATTAATAATATATGTAAATATATGCTAATGGTTAGTTCATGAGTAATTAAGAAGTATTGAGTAACTATTTACAGCACAGGCTAATTAAGTGCAAGTGAAGTGCTAATTCAGGTAGTAATTAAGTAGTTACTAAGTGTGAATCATTATTAATTAAGTCTTTGTTCATGCTTTATTAAGGCTAAATAAAATGTAGTTATTATAAAGTGTTACCGATTTAAAATTGTATCAGATTTATTCTCTTGAGTTTAAGTTGAATATTTTAAAGATATACTATGTCACTTTTTGGTGGAGCGTCTGTCACCTGCTTGTGTCTGTGGAGATGTTACTGCTTTCAACAATGCTCCTCAGTGTCCTCTTGTAGTGCGGGGTTCACGGAGAGGCAAGTCTGTGCACTGTAATAATGCAGTACTGTGGAACATTTCAGTAACATTGGTGTAAAGCCTTGAGCAGCATTACTACATTACGTTTAGTATCTTGTAATAGTCGGTGATGAGGCAATAACAGTCTTTTTGAGATATTCTGGGAAACAATATTCAAAAATTCCCCTGGACAGAAAAGCGCTGACGCCATGAGAATCTCCTCTTCTCTGTTCCACGTCCAGGGAAAATCCTCCAGCTCTGAGGGAGGAACTGACTGATCCACTATCACCATCCAAATATATACTGCTCGATGGTGCGGTGAGGGCGGCCATCTTTAACTAGAGTGTGCTCAAAGTGTCTAGACTCCCCACAGCCCAGTCTGTGCACGAGGAGCCGACAGGAGCCAGGCAAGAGACCAGCAAATCTGTTACAGCCAATAAAAGCACTGGTTTAAAAGAGGAAAGTGAAGCAGTGAACTCAGATGCCCTGTCTGGATTCTGCAGCTCTGACTTTTTCAATCAGTGTTGTCACAATAGACAGCAGCAGAAGTGTTCGCCACATGTTTTACCCAGAATGTTCCACCTTATTGCATTAACCTTCCCTTTACCTGACTGTCTTGCATTTATTCAGTTGCTTGTTTTGTTTTTTTATTTCCAAAATTCAACGTGCATTCTTGTGGGCTGGGTCACCTCTCCACAGATCTGACCCAAAGCCTGATGAATGATACCTTGCTTAATAGTTCTGAAAGTACTTTATGGCACTCATACAATAACTCTAAAGTAATCTAATCCCTCTAATCCCAGTAAACACTTTTGTGAATTTACAATGTATGTGCAGTATGTAGACGACACGACCAGTACACGCCCACTGCTCTGCCCAGACTTTGCTCTCCAGTTTCATTTTCTTCATTGGTGATACTCGAAAGACTCAACAGTAGGAACGGGCATTCGATGAAATTTTCTTAATCAATTTCGGAAGAATTAACAATCAATTATCGATTAATCATTAACATTTTTATATTAAAATGATCATCATTATTATTACTATCTGCACTACTAATCTGCATAAATAAATTCAAGTTTACAACATATAAACCGTAACCACTCTAGAGCCACATCAGCCCGTTTGACATTATAATGTGTTTAATTCAGTTTTGTGCAACTCTCACAGAAACGAAACTTAAAACCGCATCGCAAATTTGCATAAACTAAGTGAAGATAAAACTCCAGCTCTTGTGTCGCTGATGCGGTTCAACTTCTGTCGGATTAAAAGACATGACTCAGTGGAATACAGGTTAGTGTGACCAGATTTGTGTTTGTCAAAACCAGGACACCGTACGGGGGGAGGGAGGCGGGGCCTCGTCATCGACATTGCGCGACTCTCACCTGGCAAAACTTTTTCCCACTGGACACCGAAACATATGTGCTGCTTTATACACTGTGCACATGGACTCACACTTGTCCCGACCGGAAAAGAAAGCCTGGAATTTCTTGTACAAGTCACCGTTAAATACACATTTGTGCTTCAGTACGTTGCAGACTGACCGACTGTTTGTGTCTCGCTCCTTCTGATGCAGAGACACATGTACAGACCTGTTTGGTCACAATACACACAGAAACCTACATTCGGTTTGTCGATTAAAATTAACGTAATTGATGAAATTCTTAATGATTAATTATCGATTAATCAACTAATCATGCCCATCCCTACTCAATGGTGATGTGTAGGGTGTGCAAAAATAGCTAAATATTGAAATATCATATCGTTTAATGTGATGATACAGTATCGATAATCGTGGGCTGCTGTTTCGATATATCACCAAGAGTATTTTTTGGTATATTTTACTAAATTAGTTTGTCCAAGCTGCTTCTTGAGTTCTGGTCAGACGCTGGTGGACACTTCCTTATATCTGCAAGGCTTTCGGGGCAGGAGTGCGTATATCTGTCCACCAGTGTCTGACCAGAACTCAAGAAGCAGCTTGGACGAGCTGCGAAACATCTTCAACCAAACTAACTTTTGTCCAGTCAACAAACTGATTTTTTTTCTCCTCGCCATGGATTCTACCTGGACGACTGAGGGATTCTTCTCACATCACAGCGCTACAGTTTTGTCGCTTGTTCAGAGGAAGGAAACTCGTTTATGAGACACATTTGATATTTTCACTGTTTTGATGCTTAAAATGTTTGTGTTTCATATGAACTTTACACAAGAAGTGGTTTAACAAAAACTTTTAGTGTCACAGCATTAATTTAAGCTTTATTTTTGTTTTGAACCATATCAAATTGATTTAACCTCCGAGCCAGTCCCGACAGTGAGTCCTGGGTCAGTCCTGGTTTAGTTCTCCTGGATCTGTCCTGGAATCAGTCCTAAATTAGTCCTGGTTTAGTCTGTGGCGTGTGTGGCGCAAAAGTCCGGCATCTCAATCAGTGTTTCTTCTGCTCAGTAAATAAAGCTTGTGAAGTGATGACATATTTTTGACAGTCAAGTCGCGTCTGTGAATTCGTGTTCATTTCGTGACTGTAATTCTTGAAGTCGTAACGTTTCATTTTGCATTCTGATGAACGCTTCAGTCAGAATGCTTTTAATCTGTGTGTGATTTATCAAGGGCACAGGCGAGTAAAGAGTGGAATGTTAAAGGGTCCGGGCGGGTGCGGGTTTAACTTTGATAGAATTAGGGGTTTACGGGCAGGTGCGATGCTGTACTGCGCGGGTGTGGACCCGTGCTGGACTCTGGCCCGTAGACAGAAATTTGGGGACCTGGGGCAAGAAGTCTTACATGGGTCTCTCTTTAATATAAAATAATAGGAAGAGGGTCAAATTGTTTTAGGAGTTTAGGAGGAGGTTTGAGGAGCCCACCCCTTTGTCCTCCCCTGCTCACAACTTCACAGGCTTTTGTTGTGATGATGTTTAAGGTGAAGTTGGCTCCCATTGGGTACCACAGTTTTATAATGTGTTTTTTTTTTTTTTTATTAAGTTGTTTTAGATCAATATTTTGATTTAGAATATTACGATTTAGAATGTCCAAATTATAACATAATGATACACCAGAAATGTGGCAGAGCGTACTTTTAAAGAGCCACGTAACAGGCAGTTTTACATTTTTGGTTTTGAAGAGTAGAGTGACTTTTTATTTTTTATTTTTTTTTGTTTTTATTTATTTAAAAAGGGACAATGCATATTCATGAACAGATACTTGTAAATACGCCAGAATTAGCCCGACTTTTCATTTGTAGTCCCTGGCAGGTCAGAGAGACAGAGACATAAGACATAAGAACATAAAACGCATCACAATAGACAAACACACAATCATGACATACAACACTGACATTTACATAGGAGCAGAACATTAGTGGTTACAGATCTGGTTTCTCTTAAGCTTCGTTTTAGATTAGTTTTAAATGAACTGAATGTGGTGGAGTCTCTTCTAGCAGCTGGATGTTGTTCCAGATTTCTGTTCCTTGACTGATCACACCTGTTGACTGAAAGTTGTGCATCTATAGGGTTTTGCACAGTCGCCTCTGGTCGAGGCTCTTGTTCCCCGACCACTAGTGCTGGACTTGGGCTTAATGAACTCACCCAGAGCTGGTGGAGCGAGTCCATTTAAGACTTTGTACTGAGCAGACGAGTTAAAATTTTTGAAAATTTCCAAAACTTAAGATATTATACTTCTGTAGTCTGAGACAATGATGAAACGATTTCCTATCAAACATCTTAAACGCTTTTTAAAAAATGTGATTCTGTTATTTTGAAGGTTGTCATGTTTGTCAGTGAACAGTTAGTAATACAGTATTCAATGTGAGAGAAAATCATGCTGTGGAGAAACATTTTAGCTGCATTTTCTGGCAATGATGATCTGATTTGCCTAAAATTGTGAATATTAAAATTAACAATTTTTGATATGTTTTTAACATGTTTTTTAAAGTTAAAGTGGAGTCCAAGGTAACGCCAAGATACTTAAATTCATTTACAAACTGGAGTCCCTCATCCCTCAGCAAAACATTTAAACAGCACTTTGATGGATGTTTCGAAAACAGCATGCAAACAGTTTTTTAGTATTCAGTAAGAGACTTGACTTGGTCAGCCACTTATCTAGATAGGTGATAGCTGATGTTAACTTCTCCGAGGCTTCTTGTGACCTGAACAGTAACAATTACCTACTAACTGCTTCAACTTGACACCTCTGCTTTCATTTCGGAGCTTAAATCCATCTCAACAGCCTTCACTCTTCACTCTTCCAGCCCCCCTCTGCCTCCTCCTCCTCCCTCACGACCACACACGCAGTTCTCCGACAGAAGAACCCGCTCGCTCATATACTTTTTAACGGTCGTCTATGGGGCTCCACGTTCCTCCATAAAGGGCCCTGACTCAGATCTGCTGCTGGCCCGGCTAATCGACTCCACGTGGGGGTAGAGGCAGGAGGCGGGAGGGGGTGTTATAGGTGGTCCTGGCGGTAGGCTGCGGTGGTGCACGTGTGATCTATGGAGGAGGTCACTTTTGTGCTTTTGCTGTGTTTTCTTGTAATTTAGCGAGGAGGCTGGTGTGGGCGCTGGTGTGGGCACGGAGACGTAGAGGAGTCTTGTGGGTTGAGCTGGCATGACTTCAGATGAGAGGAGGTTTAGTTTGCACATAAAGGCTGGGCTGTAATTGGACTTTAGAAAGCTTGGGTTCGTACAGGAGTTCTATGGGGAAGAGTTGGCACAAGAAAAGAAGAAAGAGGGTTTACTGTACGCCACATGGACGCAAAGCAAATCACTGGTGAAATTGTTGCAGATAGAGGAAAAAATCTGTATTTCTTCTTTCTATTTTTGTTCTCAATTTGGTTCTGTTTTTACTGAACTAGCAGGGTTTCAGAACAATGAGAAATAGAAATAGAAACTGTTGCAATAGTGATAATTTTTTTTTATAACTAAATATTGTTTTCCTTTGACAAAACTTTATTAAGTTACCTATAGACCGAGACATACAGATTTTATAGTTTTTTGCTATTTACTTGACTATATCATATTTTGAAGGTCCTACATAACACAAAACTGACTCTTGTGAGCTTTTAGTCATGTTAAAATGTTATTTTTTCATTAAAAACATACCTAGAGTTGTGTTTTGTTTGAGAAATTCTGCATTATTAGTCTCATCTCCAAAGCTCAAAATGCTCTGTTCCACCTTGTGATGTCACAAAGTGGTAGTTTTCAAGTTAACAGCTACCTTTTATTTTTAGTTCAGTAGAGATTGGAAATTCCAGGGTTAGGGTTAGGGTTAGGCCCCATCCACACTAGTGTGTATTGGAGTCATTTTTGTTGTGGATGCAGTGTTCGTTCACACTAATCCGATTGAAAACCGCTTCAGAGATCTGGTGCCTCCAGCTCCCACAAATTCATCTGAGTACAGATCTGATCTGGTACTGTGTGGACGCCTGAAAACACTGATACTCTGATGTAGGTCTGTGCACCGCCAAGTAATTCACCGCCAAAACACTAAGAGGCGAGAATATCTGTCCATTCATATAAACGTGTGTCTGTGTGTACGACCTGCAGACGTATAATCTCTGAAAAGTTTCACATGAACCATCTCCAACACGACAGAAACACAGAACAGACTCACCATCAGCAGAACACCCCTCTGTCACAGAAAGAACACTCAGATTCCACTGAGTCGTGTCCTTTAGTCCCACAGAAGCTGAACCACATCAGCGACACAATAGTGAACTGTTTTTTGAACACTTAGTTTATGCAAATGAGCCATGTGGTTTTAAGTTTAGTTTCTGTAAAACGTTAACAAATATACTCAAAGCTATGTGGATAGGGAAGGATTGCGGACACAGAAACGATGTGTCTGGACGCAGATCGTTATCGTTTTTCATACGGTGATACGGTGATCCGTGTCAGTGTAAACGTATCCAGAATGTTTTCAGTTTGAGAGAAGAACTCAGCTTAAATATGCAGAAAATGTGAATGAAAGTTAACACAACTCCAGGTACACTACAAACCTATACACTGTTGTTGCGATTTTCTTCTATATCACACTATAAAGTCTAGGGGTGTGCAAAAATATTGAAATATCGATATATCGTATAGTTTAATGTAATGATACAATATAGATATAATGGGCTGCTGTATCGATATATCACCAAGAGTATTTTTTGGTGTATTTAACCAAATTATTTTGTTACAGTGCCACAGTTTTGTTGCTTGTTTAGAGAAAAAAAACTCGTTTATGCGACACATTTGACATTTTCACTGTTTTGATGATTAAAATGTTTGTTTCGTATGAACTTTGCACAAGAAATGGTTTAACAAAGATTTTTATTATCACAGCCATGATTTAGACTTTATTTTTTACAGAACCATATCGAATCAATTTGAAATATATTGTATCGAATCAAAAGTTCACTGTATCAAGATATGTATCGTATCGTGGCCTGTGTATCGAGGTATGTGTCTTCTTAATTCTTAATGATACCCAGCCCTAATAAAGTCCATTGTGTAACTTTTCAGGCTGGGGGTCTGCTACCATGGAGATGCTATTGCTTTGCCTGTAATGTTCGATAATATGTATAGTATTAAACTTATATAAGATGTAGTTATTCAATTCTGGGTGTTTTCAGTGCTCAAAACTACCTTTAAAAACTTGCATTCTGACTGTGAGTTTGGAATATTGGAGGTAAAGCAGCGACATCTCCATGGAGACAAGTAACTGGAGGGCCTTCCACCAGAAAAACTACACAGTGCACCTTTAAATGTATCTAACCACATTAACTAAAGCTTTACAATAGTGAATCCTGAATATAAAACTATAACTTGTATTTCAGTGACTGATGATGTCTGAAAAGCCTCCTCAGTGCTCAGTGACTGCACAGTTATTAGTCAAACCACCTCTTACCTCTGCCTCCCACTGTCATTTGGGGGCTAAATCACTTCTGTTATTATCTTATGACGATTTTAATTATAAAAATAAGCACAAAGGTGGGTTCAGGTTACTCAGAGCAATTTTTAACACACTTTTCTAACGCTCGTGTTTGACATTTAGACCAAGTAATGATTATACTGAGTAAGTGTAATCGTCAGGACCCTGATTGCATGAAGTAGGTTCGTCTGTCAGAAAAAGCTCTCTCTGAACTCTATTTTAACATCTAGTTACTGTGGTTCTTCTCTTATTGTTATTATTGATGTCACGTTGCAGATTGAACTGTCTGGCTTAAATAATTGACTTAGCGGCGTAGTCAAAGTCATTTCAATGTCAGAGGTGTTACATTTACTGGAGTAACCTTTTAGGAATTGTACTTTTCAAAGTACTTTTCTAGCAGCATACGTTTAGTACTTTCCTACTTTAGTGATACTTTTTACAATGTAACTTGAGTAAAAGTTTGGGTTCCTCTTCGCACAGTAATAGTAATAGTACAGGTGACTTTTGTGTTTCTTGCACTGCTCCTGGCTATGATTTGTCTCATTTTTGGTTTTGAGTTTGTGCACTATTTATTGTAATTATTCAAATTAAGATACGATTCCTTTATTGTGTCTGTTACAAAGCAGTGCTAGGGACAAAAAATGTAACACAAACAAGATGTGATGTGAAGTAAGTGGCTTTTATAAAGGGGTCCGGACAAGTGGTAACGGAGGGAAACGGGCAGATTTTTGACATTCAGATAGCTCTTATTCAGAAACTAGAGGGACTATTGAAATAAGTACCTATGGTACAAGATTAGGTTGAAAAACCTCTTACTTTTTGACTCATGAGATTTTTTATTAAGAAAGGTCATGGTAACGGAGGGAAAATTGTTCAGGCAACTAGAGTACATATGTATTTGTTGAATACATTTTTATATCAGATGCATTAACTTGACTTTTTGGCCTTGCTGTTTACTTCTGCTTGACCGGGCCCAAAGTGAAAGTAAGTAAGTAAGTTTTACACTTGATACATCAAAATTTCCAAATTTAACTAAACGATATCTCTAATGGGACAAATATAAATCAAACAAAATACAAATGCCCAAGGGCTGAGCCAAACTTGCAATTGTAACAAATAATAGGTCAGTTAGAGACAGAATCCACAATTCACAGTAACAAGGGGAAGCAACTAGAGAAACGTCTGTCAGTGAGAGTGGAGAACTGAAACTGAGATCCAGGAACAGGAGCACAGCAGTTTTATTGGACAAGGCGATGGATGTGTAGAAAGGGGATTGGAGGAACAGGTCAATCCTCCAGCCGCAGCACAACGGACGTCGGCGCCAGTCCAACAGCGACAGAACCACACCCCGCCAGTCAAGCGTTAGGTATCACACAGGACATGCGAATATGAAAGGCACAAGCGGTAAAACAAACGGGGAGCACCAGGCGAGGCGGACACACTCCCCACTTTAAGATACACACACAAAAAAATTGTTTAATCACTGTTAAACACAATAAACACTAATAAACACTGTTCATATAAACACAGAATTTACTTACAATCTGGACAAAGCATCGGCAAACACAAACACATGCTTGGTTCTCTTTTTATGGCAATGGGACAAATTTGTCTTGGGGCACAACATAAACCCAAACAACATCCAACACTAAACATAAAGAAATAATATCCAGTGTTGGGAAGGTGACTTTTAAAATGTATTCCCCTACAGATTACAGATTACATATCCCAAAATGAAGTTTGTAACGGAATCCATTAAGTTACTTAAAGTGAGTAACGTAATCTGAATACTTTGGATTACTTGATATTGTCATGCTTTTTCACTTGTTTTGTATATTACCATTTGCCATTATAATATATATATATATATATATATATATATATATATATATATATATATATATATATAGTCATGTTTTTTTAAAACTACATGAATGTAACAACCACATTGTGAAAATTCTTGTTTGTTGAGTCTTTACTTGACCATATAAAAAAATATTATTGATAGAGAAAATCACAATTATGTCCAGCTACTGTTAGTGTCATATTGCATTTGTTTAGTCCTAGTTTAGACCTGGTTTT
The DNA here is from genome assembly GCF_026225935.1 of Boleophthalmus pectinirostris. NCBI lineage: Eukaryota > Metazoa > Chordata > Actinopteri > Gobiiformes > Gobiidae > Boleophthalmus > Boleophthalmus pectinirostris. Next base: position 4,584,339 of record NW_026571095.1, read on the forward strand.
AGTCCTGGTTTTAGACCTGGTTTTAGACCTGGTTTAGTCCTGGTTTAGTCCTGGTTTAGTCCTGGTTTAGTCCTGGTTTAATCCTGGTTTTAGTCCTAGTTTAGTTCTGGTTTAGTTCTGGTTTATCCCAAAATGTGAAAACAGGAAAATACCACCGTGTAATCCATTTATTTCAACAAAGTAACTGTAATCCAATTACCACTCACTGAAACAGTAACTGTAACTGAATACAGTTACTCATCATTTGTACTCTGATTACGTAACGCCGGTACATGTAATCTGTTACTCCCCAACACTGACAATATCTAAAATTATAAATCAGATCAGACACAGAACAAGACCTTATTTCGTGCCTTTGTCAAATCTTCCATTTTATTTGTACTCCTACACAATTCTCTCTTCCATTGTTAAACTTAAACTACCTTTGAACAGTTTGCAAACAAAGAACAACTACAACCCCCCCCACGACAGAACCACTAAGTGACTAAACCCTTATCTCCACTCAGCCTCGCTCTCCCGTGCATTTCAAAGGTGCTGAACTTTTCCACCATACATCACTTACTGGGATGAAAAGATCTTGTTTTCTTTAAGTTTTTTTATTCTCCTTCCACACCTACGACTCAAGCCTCGATGCATTCCTTCACTTTGCATTGTACTGTATGGACTTTGAGGTTTTTCTTTCAAGTTCTAGTCGACTTATCTGCAGTCGCACTACAGATGTATAGAAAAAGCAGCTCTTGTTGTGAAAATGACACCTTTGTGAGCTGTCTGCATTTAATTGTGAAGGGTTTTTTATCTTCTGTGAAACAAGAAATAGCAAAGATGTGAAGTTAGCATGCTGGTTGTTGTTAGCTTTATTGGGATAGCAAAATTTTGCTATTTGAAAGTTGTGAAAAGTAATTATAAACTCATCGTGGTGAATAATGAGGGCCTGACCGATATGGATTTTGTTGTGGCCGATATGATACCAATAAAATGGGAGTTGGAGCTGCTGATAGCCAATATAATCACTGATATATTTAGTGATGTAAAAATTCTCTGTAAATCTTGAATTGTCTAAAAAACTTAGGTTTGACTCTAGTGGATTTTAAATTGGGTTTATTTAAGCAACATTTATTGTTATTTTGACTCTTTATATGTGTAAATATCGATCATTCACATCTATTCACAGCTCATTTACATATCAATACAGGTCCAGTAACAAATATACGGCCAATATAGTCACTTCACAATAGGCCAATAGAAAACAGTCTGTTTATGTGTGGGAGCTACAGCAGCTAATCGGTAATCAATGAGAAAGAACCAAAACTAGCTTCAAAACCGACATATTTCCAACACTCAGCCTCACACAGGTTCCTCCCACATCACAAGTCTGCACTAATAAATGTCCTTTTAATCCAGACTTAAACCGATTGTCCGTAAAAATCTATATATTGTCTGAATATAATCTCATTGTTGTAAACAAGCACACGTGAGTGACGTGACTCTGGGGGTGTGTTCAGATAAATACTGATGTGGAGCCACATATGAGGACATTTATCTGTGTGCAAATTGGATTAAATGAACATAATGTAGAGAGTCTACGCTTTATAACGAGGTATAACATGCCCACGTGAAATATCGGCGCCTATCAGCAAACATATTGGCCGATAGCCGATATGTCTCCAGGTGCCCATATTGGCCGATAATATCGACGAACCAATTTATTGGTCCGGCCATATTCTGAATGCATAAGGTAAATGGGGAATAACTTTGGACCACTGCAAATTGTCTAAACTTATCGAGTTTCTATCCGTCTATCTCTTGTTTGTGGTGTCTTGCCCAAGGGCACACAGAGAGCTATAACGACCAACTATCAGATTATTCCACCAACTGAGCGGCTGACACCTCTTTATGATATGTACATGTTTAAATGAACAATATGTAGCCGATAGTCTTAAAAAGGGTCCTACAATCAGAACTGAACCTGTGTTGCCAGAGTCTAAAACTGCATATTTATATTTATTTATTTATTTGATTGGGACAGTCAGGGCAGGAGACAGGGAGGGACAACAGGGTCTCTTATCCCAGGCCCCAGCATTGGGCCCTCTGCTTACTCATTTATATTAGAGGGGGGCCCATGTCAGGCTTCTTGCCTTGGGCACCCAAATTTCTGTCGACGGGCCTGGGGATAGTACATGTTAATGGACAGACATGATACAGTTCTCAGTATATGTACAAGCCAAAACTCCGAACCTCCAGAATTCACACACTGAGCTTCACTGAGTTTCATAACTGGCTGCAGGTTCTGGGGTTTAGGTAGTGAGGATTCAGATCAGAGAGAGGCATTTTAGGTTTGAACCAAGTGGATTTTGGCATTAAAACCCAATTGAAAGACTCGTGAGGCTCATTCTGCTTTCTGATTGCATAATTTTCTTGAGAAACAAAACAAATATGTACCAGTAAAAGCTAGATTTGCTTTGTCATGTTTGCCTGGTATCTAGGGGCACGCGTCACGTCATATTTGTGAAATTTATCATCAAAATCTTACAGTTCCTTTAACCCTTGTAAGGTCTTCGGGTCTGTGGGACCCGTTTTCAGTTTTTAACTTCAGAAAAATTATACAAAGAATTATTTTTTCAGCCTGAGATTATTTGGCCTTGGCTCATTTTGAGTGAGGAACATGAATCAGAAAAAAAATTAACTGGAACCCCCTTGATTCCACCTTCACACTTATATTACATACAGGGTCTTTGGGTCCACTGGACCCGGAGCTACTGAAAGTATGAAAATCATAGCTCCTCATTTCCCCTTCTCCTCTTTGGGCCTGTGTGTGTGTGTGTGTGTGTGTGTGTTGTGTGTGTGTTGTGTATGTGTTGTGTGTGTGTGTGTGTGTGTTGTGTGTGTGTGTGTGTGTGTGTGTGTGTGTGTGTTGTGTATGTGTTGTGTGTGTGTGTGTGTGTGTGTGTGTGTGTGTGTGTTGTGTGTGTGTTGTGTAGTGTGTGTTGTGTGTGTGTGTGTGTGTGTGTGTGTGTGTGTGTGTTGTGTGTGTGTGTGTGTGTGTGTGTGTGTGTGTGTTGTATGTGGTGTGTGTGTGTTTTGTATGTGGTGAGTGTTGTGTGTGTTTTGTATGTGGTGTGTGTGTGTTTTGTATGTGGTGTGTGTTGTGTGCGTTTTGTATGTGGTGTGTGTGTGTTTCGTATGTGGTGTGTGTTGTGTGTGTTTCGTATGTGGTGTGTGTATGTGTTGTGTGTGTTGTGTGTGTGTTGTGTGTGTGTGTTTTATATGTGATGTGTGTGTGCTGTGTGTGTTTTGTATGTGGTGAGTGTTGTGTGTGTTTCGTATGTGGTGTGTGTATGTGTTGTGTGTGTTGTGTGTGTGTGTGTGTGTGTTGTGTGTGTGTGTGTGTGTGTGTGTTGTGTGTGCACCCAACACTATCTGCACCCACATCTCACCCTCTGTCTGAATGAATAAATGAATGAATCCAGGGTTCCTCATAAACATCTCTGTCAGTGAGAATCCCAATCACAACTGATGATGATGGTGATGAACACCATGACGGTGATGAACACCATGACGGTGATGAACACCATGACGGTGATGAACACCATGACGGTGATGAACACCATGACGGTGATGAACACCATGATGGTGACTGCGATGGAACTGATTCTAGAAGAGGCAGAGGGTTTTGATGGTGCAGCTGAGGAAGATGTCTCTGAGAATGAAGATCAAATTTGTGAAAATTCAGGGTCAGAGAGTGAGTTTGAAGAGGACGGGGACAGGAGGGTGAAGATCAGCCAACAGAGCCAGGAGCAGGAGCAAAACACAAGCAGACATCAGCCATAGGACCAGTCTGCCAGCAGCTGGTCCAAGGACCAACTTATGAGAGGTGAGCTGGTGAGCAGCGAGACATAGGAGGGGACAATGTATGATTGAGAAAAGATGGAAAAATTCAGTGGTGTTCCACTTCAAGACAGGGCCTTCACACGGCTGCCATCATGATACTGAAGGCACCAGGGCCTACACCAGGGGTGTCAAACTCATTTTGGTCCGGGGGCCGTATCCAACCTACTTTGATCCCAAAGGGGCCAGATCAGAAAACTCATGTCATATAAACCCCAAAAATAACAATAAGTTCAAATATTTGTGCAGAGAAACACAAATCTATTACAGAAATCTTTTTTAATTGATTAACTTATTATACTCTTATTATAATATTATAATATTATGAACAACCTGAAACTTTAAGAAAAATTCAATTTCAACATTTCAAATATTTTAGTAGAAAATCACCCAAGGGCCACATTAAAGGTCTTGGAGGGCCAGATCTGGCCCCCGGGCCTTATGTTTGACGCCTGTGGCCGACACGCTCGGCAGTCACACATGTAGGTCTTCTTTTGACATTTTCATGCCACCCCAGATCAATAACATGATCCTGGACTGCACCAATATAGAAGGAAGGAGTGAGGAAGAGAGGAAGGTTTTTGATTAAACTAATTTAGATGCCTACTTTGAGATTTTTATCCTTGCCAGTGTTTTCCGTGTTTTTCTGTGTTTTTGTGCACTTTTTACACTTGGTGTTTCACCAAGTGTAAAAAGTACATCTGCAATAGACACAGTGAAACTCTGCCCCTCGTGTGATATAGTCTGTCATGAAAATGTCTGTGTTCAGTGGAACTAATGTGTTGTTCAGAGATGTTGTGTAAACTCACCTGTGTAAGTAAAATTTCTGATGAAACTCAAATGAATAGTTCACTATAGTGTTGTGAGAACTTTTTTTCATTTGTACATCGTTTGATTATTATCCAGTCATGACTGTTATATGATGCATTTCTTTATTTTATTCTATTTTAATAACCCTAACCTTTACAAAAACGAGTGGCCTTTTTATTCATAAATGTAATTTAACAAAGGTAAAGGGAGGAAATTTAACAGTAAGTTGTTAATACTACCAATTCCAATTCAGCATCTGCTGAGAATTTTTACAAAAAAAGGTTTAAATATGATGATGTAAAAGCTCCAAAGTGCAATGGGTCCACCAGACCCAGCAGGACTCCCTGTGTAACAAAAAAACGAAGACCTTACAAGGGATAAACAGTTACTGTAAATGTTGAACCTGATCATTTATATTAGTGACACATGGACTTGTGACCTCACCAGCTGACCCTGCCTCGTACTGTAAGGACTTTGAAGCATTGCTTTCATGTTGCAGTAGACATATCTGCAGTCTTAGTCACACTAATGCTGTTTCCTCCAGACCAGACTAAAGAGGGTCTGATGGGCCCCTCCCTCCTCTCTGTGTCAATGGAGTTTTTCCTGCTCGCTGCCACTCCTTTCTTCTTCTCGTTTCTCTTTGTTGTGAGATCAATCCAAGAAGACAACATCCTGCTAACATAAGGGCGGCACAAACAAGTGGAAATCAACACGTCTTTGCTGTAGTCGTGCATGAAGTAGTAGACTAAAAAAAATGCAGTAAAATAAGATGAATGTGTGTCTTTGCCTTCTGTCCATAAGGTTGTGAGTTCAAATCTTGCAAGTGGCATATATTGTTGCTGTTGTTGTGTTCCTTGGCAAGACACATGCATTTGTTTCTGCAGCATTTTAAGGAGATGCAACTGTTTAAAAGAAATTTGATTTTGAATAGTTATGATCATGACCATTGAACCTCCCATTAAAGGTGCACTGTGCAGCTTTTCTGGTGGAGGGTTCACTACCTACTTGTCTCTGTGGAGATGTTATTGCTTTGCCTGGAATATTCCAGGGTATGACTTTAAATATATCTATCTAGCATTTATTCATTGAGGGAGTTTCTATTGCTCAAAAATACAACAGTTCCTTCTGTGTATAGAAGCGACTCTCCACAGATCTGACTTGTAATGTAGTGTAGTGCTGTAACCTGCTTGTTTCCCTTGTGATAGACAGGTTTAATCTATACTGTGGAACTTTCTAGACAAAGCAACATCTTTTCCTTGGAGACAAGCAGGTAGAGGAGAACCTTGCACAGAAAGATGGATTCTTGTGATATTTTTGAGTTCACAAACTCATGAGTATCCATCTTGAGGTGCTCATGAGCCTGGTTTGGTGGTGGACCCTCCACTAGAAATGTTTCACAGTGCACCTTTAACAGTAGGAATGGTGTTGAAACATTTTATCAGATACTCCAGAACATGTCATCACCAATCAAAACATCATGATACATGACCTACAAAAACGATTACAAACAGGGAGGAATTCTGTTTAAACTTGAGGAATTTGACCTCACTCGTGTGATCAGCTGCTCTGCTCTGAGGCAGGCAAAGGATGTTACAGCACACAGAGTTCTGGAGAATTTCACCAGAGCTTTACGGGAATCTGACTTTATTTCCTGCTAATAGAATTGTTGATATAGGTGTGGGTCCGTGTGTGTGTGTTTATGTGTGTGCTTGTGTGTGCACGTGCATGTGTGCGTGCGTGTGTGGGTGGGGGGGGGGGGTGGGGTCCGTGCGTGTGTGTGCATGTGTACGTGTGCGCGCGTGTGTGTGTGTGCGTGCATGTGCATGCGTGTGTGCGTGCGTGGGGGTGGGGGGGGGGTGCGTACGTGTGTGTGTGTGCATGTGTGGGTGTGTGTGTGTGTTCACGTACAGGAAGTCTTGTTCTGTTCATGAGAAGTGACAGGTCTAAAGAAATACCAGGAAGTAAACACAGTTGCCTTGTGTCCCTTTGGCTCATCAGTTTCTCTGTATTGTATTAATGGTTGACAGATTGGTATATTTGCATTACTTTTCAGGTAGGGGGGCTGCTTGCCTCAGTGGAGATGTTGTACAGTATTGCAAACATGTCTATCACCATGGCGTCAGATCTGTGAAGAGGCGACCCCCCACACACTATAAGAATGCATGAGCTCAGTGGTCTTAAGTACTGAACATTAAATACAGCTTAATGCTAAAACTATATTGTCAAACCTTGATACTGATGTGGACGTGCATTCATTCTGAAAAAAACAACAACAAACAAACAAAGCAATAACAACAACAAAAAACATACAAGTGTATTGATTGTTGGGTCACCATGGAAACTGCTGAACATTCCGCCAATAGAAATGCATTACAGAAAACCACCGGCGCGATGTCACTGTGAATTATCAGTAGTTATCATAGGTTTCTTTCTGTTATATGGTGTCATTTTGTGCATTAACAATTCAAAAGATATACTTTTAGTTTTGAATTGTTAATTGCTATGGCGGCTGTCCTAACTCATCATCTTTGGGAACCTCTGTTAACTCTTAAGGAGATGTAAATTAACCATGAATCTATAGCGTGCCGTTTTGTGAGTACCAGTACATTTAACCAATGGTTGTGTTGTGTTTCTTTTCCAGAGGATCACAAAGGGGAGGATGTCTTCAAAGGCCCACAACAACCTGCTCCAAACCAAGAGGATAGTGCACCAGCTGAGGATAGAAGCGAGCCTCGAGAGGATAAAGGTAACACCATGGACTTTTACTCCAATACATTTACACATTTACCTTAAGAGAGCCATGTAGTCACATTTTGTGCAGTTATATTTTCATATTAGTGTTCAAATAAAGTTTTGTGTGACCATACCGACCGTAACAAAATATCAGCCAATAGCAGATGCACTAATAAGTCCAAATATCGTCCATATATCGGTCTATCTCTAATTCTTCTTAACAATATAGACCTTTTTTTTTTTTTTTTTTTTACAACAGCCGGTTAATGGTTTTCTGTGGCAAAATGTCTGTGAAAATGTCTCACCTACTCTCCTCCAGCATCACCAAACTCCAACAAGGTCCACAACTGTCAAGGGAAGAAAGACGAGAGCTTACAGGCGAATGACTACTGTTGAGCAAAACTAAAGTTATGGTAATGAATAAAACATAAGTAACTTGTTCACTCAGAGTGATTCTAGAATTAAAATAAAAAATCAGTTTCGTGATGTAGATATCAGCATAGACAGATAGATTTGTGCAGTTTGAATACTACAGATGTTCACAGATTACATGTCTAACATTCAAACTGCACAAATGTATCTATCTATACTAATAGACATCATGAAATCCATTTATTTTAATTCTCAAATTAGTCTGAGTGAACAAGTTCCTTCTGTTTTGTTCATGATCATAAAGTTAGTTTTGTTCAGTAGTTCACTAATGTGTGGTCGTTGTTCTCCTTTAAGTTTTCATCTTTCTTCTCTTGATAGTTGTGGATAAATTCTTCATGGGAGAATGTTTATCCTTTGTGGACCTTGTTGGTTGAAGATTTGGTGATGTGGCAGATTTATGAAGCTGGTGGAGAATATGCCAGACAATTTCCACAGACATTTTGCCATAGAAACCATTCACTGGAAGTTCCTCAACTTGCAGCGGGACACTTCCAGCTGTTGTGGAAAAGGTCTGTTGTGGCGATACATCAAATTGAGAGAACAAGCAAATTAAATTAAATGCACAGAATAGGCCAACCAGAACTAAGTGTCATTGTCTTTTTATAAAATTTTATATTTTGAATGTATTTTTATTTTGTAGGTGTCCAAAGCATCGGCAGACCTGATGCACTACTGCAATGAACACGCCCGGCATGACCCCCTCCTCATGGGGATCCCCGCCTCAGACAACCCCTTCAAGGACAAAAAGCCATGCACCATATTGTAACGCACGCCCCTTTAGCATTTTAAGTTTTATTTTTGCTTATTAATGATGTTGCCATTTTCTTTCGTCGGCAAGGTGAGGGGTGGGCTTGGATTTTGACCGTGCATTCCAGTGGTGTAGCTGTTCAATACTGAAGCAGGTACAGGGGAGTTTGCCATAGGGTGCATTTAAATGTATTTTTTGATGTGGCGAAAATGTCAGAAAATATGGACCAAACTTGAAATTTTTAAAGAAACTTCCAAACAAAAAAGCTAAAAAATTGTAGTGATTGGGTCCATAAATGATCTTAAATTAATCTATGACTTAAAGTTCTGTGTGCGTAAACGGATAACACCACAACTTTTAAAGGTGCATTGTGTAACTTTTCTGGTGGAGGGTCTGTCAAATTCTTTTTTCCATGGAGACGTTATTGCTTTGTCTAGAATGTTCCAGAACGTGGAGAGGCGACCACACTCACAGTCAAAATGCCTTTTTTTTTAGGTATTTTTGAGCTGTAATACCACCTGTAATTTAATAAATGTAAACAGCAATGGCATTTCCATAGAAACAAGAAGGTGATGGACCCCAAAGAAAAAGTTACATAGTGCACCTTTAATGCTGAAAAATGAATTTGATCAGTTTTAATTACATTTTTTATGTTAAGCTATGGACTTTTTGATGAATTTATATCATATAAACACACCCAATGAGCTCCACCCTTTGCCAATTAAAAAACATATATATTTACAACTTTGACCACTAAACTGTGTGTTAATAATAGGCCTAAAGATTTTTTTTTTTGTATTGTTTGGGGCTGTAATAGGAATTGCTGAGTTCGATTGTCAGCGATGACTGTTGGACTCCTGCTAATGCTCAGAGCTAGCGCATAGATACAGTGCAAATAAATGGACCAATGAGTCAATGTCAGCTTCAAGAACTTAGCGACGGCAATTTAGAGCAAAGTTAATTTTATAACCATGCTAAATTATAACATGAAGCTAGGTTTTAGTCTCTTGACCAAGTTCATTTTTTGCTACTGTTTTTCACTAAACTTGCCATTTATTCAACACAATCTCAATCTTCAGAAGTTTTTTAATTAAAACATTTTGCCAATAAGTTTTATATTTTTATGCTAAAGACAGAAGTGTTTTTAGATAAACCATGCTAGTAGGAAAACCAACTAGACCAATGAGCTAAGTCAACGTTAGCTTCAAGAATTAGCGACATCAATATAGAGCTGAGCTAATTTTATATCCATGATAAATTATAACATGAAGCTAGGTTTTTGTCTCTTGACCAGTTCATTTTTGCTACTGTTTTTGACTAAATTTGACCTTTATTCAACACAATCTCTATCCTCAATCTTCAGATAATTATTTTTATTAAATCGTTTTGCCAATATGTTTTATATTTCTATGATAAAGACAAAAAGTCCTATGGTAGCAGAAAAACCAAATTGACCAATGAGCTAAGTCAACGTTAGCTTCAAGAAATTAGCAACATCAATTCAGCACCATGCTAATTTTATAACCAAGTTAAATTATCACCTCAAACTAGTTTTTTTGTTGTTGCTGTAGGCCTATTTAAACATAAAACAGACCTATTAATGGTGAAATATTATAATTATCCGGTTGCATAGATTTTGTCTCGTGACCAGTTCATTTTTTGCAACTGTTTTTTGATAAATTTGCTCTTTTAGTCTCCACAATCGGAAATGGAATTAAAACTTTTTGCCAATAATTTTTATATTATTTTATGATAAAGACAAGTGTTTTTAAAAATAACATGTCATTTTAAACTCATGGTACTAGGGAAAACAGAATTCATGGTTTCATTTGTGAATTTTTTTCTAATTTCTTTGGACACAATTTGAGAAATACTAGTGTAGTGTTATTAAAAACAAAATACCCCAAAACATGAGCAGCAAGTACGACACTTTAGTTGATTTTTTTCATTGGAATATGAAATTGGAATGAATTCTGTTGTGTTTAAAAGTTTATCATGAGGCCACTGGTACGCTGGAACAGTTCTGAGGAATTAAGTTTAGTGGAATTCCTTTAACTGTCTATGAATCTCTATGAAGAATGTTCAAGGACTTTGGCTTGACTTTCTCTTTCCATGGAATCGTTTAGATGATGCACCACTTCCAGAAAGTTGCATACTGTATTTTTAACCACCATTTGATTTGTATTTACTTTTCTTTAAATGTTGCAGTATACAGAATATAACTTCATTATTCACAGATTCAGTGTTGCAATTCTGAATCTCACATTTTTACAGTACAATCAGTAACCTTTATATTGATTATTGAGTATTATCCACAGCCAATACTACAATCACGTGTTTCTTTTTATGAAAACACTGTGACAAATGGGACCAAACCGACCAACGAACTGCCTTTAAATCATCTCAGCTCTTTCCTCCATCTTTCTATGGTACAAACTGGAGTGTCTTAAACAAACGTGCACTTTCCCCTGGTCTTCAAAGGGTCCGTCTAACTCTTTTTTCTGATCTGTGTTATAATGGAGTTTCCTCGTCACAAATAGACCTGGAGTTGTGTTTTGTTGCATTCACACATGTTTAACACACAATTTCAATTCTGAGTTCATCTCTCAAACTGAAAACACTCTGTTCCACCTTGTGATGTCATGTGGTAATACAGGAAGTGCTCCACTGTGTTTTTAAACTCCACACACCTTCACTGGAATCATTTGGATTATTTCAACTGTGGAATTGACAGTCTCTCTGAACTAAAGGTAGTTGACCACACAAGGTGGAACAGAGCATTTTGAGCTTTGGAGATGTAGAAGGCTCTTGATTTACTGGTCAGTCTTCGTTCCTCCCCTCACTTCTGGTCATGAGTTTTGGGTAATGACTGAAAGGGCGAGATTGTGGATACAAGCGGCCAAAATGAGTTTCCTCCGCAGGGTGGCTGGGCGCTCCCTTAGAGATAGGGTGAGGAGCTCTGTTACACGGGAGGAGCTCGGAGTAGAGCCGCTGCTCCTCCACGTCGAGAGGAGCAGCTGAGGTGGCTCGGGCATCTGTTCCGGATGCCTCCTGGGCGTCTCCCTCGAGAGGTATTCCAGGCATGTCCCACAGGGAGGAGGCCTTGGGGAAGACCCGGACACACTGGAGGGACTATGTCTCTGGGCTGGCCTGGGAACACCTCAGGATCCCCTGGTGGAGCTGGAGGACATGTCTGGGGGGAAGAAAGTCTGGGAGTCCCTGCTTAGACTGCTGACCCGACCCCGGACAAGTGGAAGAAAATGGATGGATGGAGATGTAGACAGACTAATAATAAAGAGTTACTCAAAACACAACAAAACTCAAAACACAACTCCAGGTCTGTTTTTTGAGGACGTAACAGCATTATAACATGACTTAAATCTCATGAGAGTCAGTTTTGTGTAATATAGGCCTTCAAGTTTGGTCAGTGCTGGTTCAAACGCCTGCTATGATAAAACTATGCTAGTGTTGTTTCTGTTTCTTGTGAATAGTCATCTGCGTGTTATGGTGGGTGGGGTCTACCATTGACAGTAACGAGGGCTAGACTCAGATAGCAGGCTTATGTGGAACTGGGTGTTTGTATGTATTTCCATTACTATCAAACCATGTCAAACATATTGAAAATCAGATACTAATCAATCCTAAAACTAGTCTTGAAACTAGGTACTCATTTGAGCAGGTGTCAGTACTAAAAAAGTCACATTCACAGGACAAAAATGAACCACATACAAGACCACAAGGGAATAGAAAAGAAAATACTATGATTGAAAAATGTATTGTGTAACTTTTCACGTGGGTCCATCAAATGCTTTTCTTCATCGAGATGTTATTATTCTGTCTGGAATGTTTCACAGTAGAACAGCAGAGCAATGACATCTCCATAGAAACAAGCAGGTGACCGACCCAAAAAGTTACACATTGCACCTTTTAATGTTGAAAATCACTTACGATTGTCTAAAGAAAGAGTATTTTTTATTATCATTGTAGTATTGGAAACAGTATTGAGTATCGAGTCTACTCTTTAGTATCAAAATCGAGTATGAAATTTGTATTAAAGTACCAAAATGGATCAAAACTACTTAAATTTCCCACTTTTATTTACTGTCTTAATTTCTTGGGGTCTTCAGTGCTTACGAGTGCACTCTAAAGCAGGGGTCTCCAAACTTTTTCCTCGGTTGAGCTACCTTTACAAAATGAAAATTCCAGAGAGCTACTCATTTTACAGGTCCATGGCGAGACTTTTAGATAAAACATAAAACATAAACCATTGTTTATTTACGAATGATAGAGTTACAATAATAATAGGCATTTAATCCATCAAATTTGAGTTATTCAGGACAATACGTGTAATTCAGAAATCCCTGACAAGCTATTTGGAAGGAGGTGGAGAGCTCCTGGTAGATCCCGAGCTACAGGTTGGAGACTCCCGCTCGAAAGCCTTACTTGACTACCTTCTTGTACGTACTATGAAGTATTGGTCTTAACTACGGGAGAGTCTTTCTGATGTGTTCTATTTCCTCAGTTTTTTTTTGTATCATGGGATGTGATTTGTAACAATAGCACGATGCCATGTTTAGCCCTATGTTGATGGTACTTGACTCTTCTGGTACACTATAGTCCTGCAGATGTTTATATTATAGGATCACTGACAGTTTCATGTTTTTAATTGCAATAAATCAGAATATGCCTAAATATAAGTCAGGATTTGTGTGTGTTTTTATTTAATGGGAGGTTTGGGTATTTCATAATAAGAGTAGCCAAGAATTGTTCTCAAGTAAGATTAATGTTACTTCAAAATAATATTACTCAAGTAGAAGTGCAAAGTAGTGGTCCAAGAAAGTATGCAAGTCAGAATAAGAAGTATAAAGAAAATTGTTAATCAAGTAAGAGTAACTTAAGGAGCAACTGTCAGGAATAACATCTGATTTGTACTGTATTTTTTGGACTATAAGTCACACTTTTTTTCATGGTTTGGGTGTTTCCTGCAGCTTATATATAAATGCTCACACTGAAGTGGAGAGAGGTTCTAGTCTTGTGTGTGAGTATCTGCTGCTCCTGTTCCTCCTGTACCACTGTCACTTCACTCTACTGCACATGTCTCCTGCAGAAAGAGCCTCTGTCCTGCTGCAAGTCGTGAAATATTCAGCTGAAAACAGTAATCGAGCAGCAGTAAGAGAGTTTAGAGTGATAGAGAAACTTGTGAGGGACTGGTGGAAAGCGTGAAAGGAGAACACAGCTTCACGGAAACCAGCAGGATGCACCATGAAACTTTCCTGAAGTCACTGGATGGATGGACAAAGTCTGGACTTCAGTGACACCGAAACCATCCTGTTGGGATTTAGAAAGACCTGAATAATTCTAACTGGAACTGATGCTGAGTCTGACGACAGCAACACAGAAGAGGAAGCGGCGCTCTGTTTACCTCCGGAGGTCGAGGCCGAGTTGTTCAGAAGTGAAACCGAGGATGAAGAATTGAATGGATTTAGTGATTTGGAGTGAGATGGAGAGTTTGGTTAAACTTGTTCTGTTCTGTTTTTTATGTTATAGTTTATCTGAAGAACTGTTCATATGTGACGTTCTCTTCTATTATTATTACTAGAACTTGACTTTACACAGGAAATGTCAGTTCCTGGTCTCTGATTTTACAAAATAAATTTCCCCCAAAAAGTGCAACTTATAGTTTTTTTTTTTTCTTCATTATACATTTTTTGGCTGGTGTGACTTATACTCCGGAGTGACTTATAGTCTGGAAAATACAGTAATTTGATGATAGTGAAAATTTGAAGGGCAAAAAGCTAAATAATGCACAAAATCAGCTGTTTTCAAAGGACAGACATAAAAATGAGACTAATGTTTCACAATATTACAGTAAATCTATGTATCATGCCTGTGCTTTATTGGCTAGAAAAATACATTGAAACATGCATTCTTACTGTAGGTGAACTTGCCTCTCCGCAGATCTGACTTACAACTTGGCCTGAGAGAGATGAATAAATGTCAAACCAACACTATCAAGACTATATTTCCACTCCTGTCCTATACAGAGTTAGAACACTACAACATTTACATAGGCCAGTCAGAGCAGACAATTCTGAACACTTAACATTGAAAAACATGCGTCTTTACTCTGTAGAGCAGGCTTGCATCTCCACAAACCTGATTCTTATTTGACCTGGAGGAGAGCCTCTTCCTGGTTGTTTCTGTGGAAATACTGTTCCTTTAGTCATCATTTTCCACATTATATTCCAAAGTAAGAATACAGTCATGCAAGTGACGCGCCACCTTCAGAATTTTTTTGCCGTGAATTTACAAAAACATTACAGTGTATACATCCCAATTATTCACAATTTGTTGCAATTCAGAATATTTTTATAGTACAATCAGTAACCTTTTACACCGAGTCGCATTTAAATTACAGCATAAATGGGATTAAAAACAGCTTTATGTTTGTTTCACTTTTTGTTAAGTATTTCCTCCCACTGATCAGAGAAGAAGAAAAAAATCACACATGCGTCACTAAAAGAGCTGTGTTTTCTGTTTTTCTCATTGATTCTGTGCAGTTTGAAGCCTAAATTACACAATCAAATACCATCATTTTTGAAAGTATGGTACGTGTAGTCAGTTACTTCCAGTGTTGGGAAGGTTACTTTTAAAATGTATTCCCTTACAAACAGTAGCGTAGCGTAGTTGCGCAAGGCCCCGGTGCAAGTCTGGCGCTGGGTCCCTCCCTCCAGCTTACGCCATCTCGACCCATCCCTGTGCGACACATATATATTCACTTTCCATAGGATCTAACTCTACAGCTTAAGCCTTAATGTAGAGTTAGTTTCTCTATACAGGTTGAGGTTTATTAAAAAACAATAAGGCCATTGGTTGTAAACATTAAACAGCCTCTCGTCAAAAACACCCCTGAACAACATCACTGAAAGAAGCAACCGGGCAAGAAACAGCCACGCATCGTGCAGCACCAGGGCTGTAGGGGGCGTGGTACGCGAGGGTACACCGTCCAGTCCTGTCCTATAGAGACCTGAGACTTGAGGGACCGGGACTAAACCAGGACTAAAACAGGACCAGTGGAGGGTGGTGGTATAATTTTATGGGAGTGGCACCAAGGGCAAAATTATAAATATATATTATGAATAATATATGTATTACATATAGGCTATAGTATTATAACAAATACCAGAAACATTTTGGTTACTAGTGGCTGAACTATATGAGAGCACAATGAACAGCCAAGCGCAAACTTTACGCAACAACACAACGTAACACGCCGCTCACACCCAGACCAACAACGTCAGCAAAACTACAATAAGAGGCTACGATCACAACATGAACACAGATGTCGCTCCTACAGCACACGACAGAACAACCAGAGCAGCTCCATCACACCCACCAGCTCATTTACCCACTATTTAACTAGAACACTATTTAACTATGACACTATTTAACTATGACACTATTTAACTAGAACACTATTTAACTATGACACTATTTACCTGTGACGCTCCATGTTCAGATTTGCCGCAAACTAAAGAAAACCAGCCTCTTACCTTCTCCAGAGACTGAAGCAGAGTGTTTCCTCTGTCCACTGTCCCACTGGTTCTGTCTCCAAAAGTCTATTGTCCAATATGAAGAAATCAAATTGGTCCAAATCCTGGTCCAGTCAGGTCCCTGACGCGAGGTCCGGGAGTCGAGTGCACGAGCTGATTGTAAAATTAGTCTTAATCCCACTTCCCACTTAAATGTGAAAGTTCCACCAGTCCATATCAGCACCAGGACACCAGGTGGACTTCTGCCTCTGCGCTACGCCCAGGACAAACTTTTACACCCAGAAACGAGCGGGCAAAGGCGGATAGACTTTAACCTCTGCCTGACCCCGGCGGCGGCAGCGAGAGCTCCGGCCCGGTGGCGACTGCCCCAGTCCCGGCAGCGACAGTCCCGGGTCCCGGCGGCGGGTCTGTCAGGTCGGGTCTTTGGTTCTGTTCTCATCATTTCCTGTGTGGAGCTTTAAGCTAAAGTAGCAGCTGCCGCTAATCGTGAAACTGCTACGAGTTGACGCAGCAGGTTGACGTGACGTGACGTGAGTGACAGAACAGCTGTCCAATCAGACGATACTAAATACACAGAGACTGTGATGTCATTGGTCTGGGCGCTTAAGTTTGTGCCTTCAACCCGAAGTAAAATGCGCAAATCGGGGCCGCTGACACCGTCTGTACGGAGTTTAGGGACACGGGCCAGTCCTAGATCGTGATGGACCCTCAAAGTTCCGTGGGCCCCGGTGCATCACACCGCCTGCACCGCTGAATGCTACGCGTCTGTTTACAAATTACAGATTACATACCCCAAAATGTAGTTTGTAACGTAATCCATTAAATTACTTAAAGTGAGTAACGTAATCTGAATACTTTGGATTACTTGATTTGCTGTAGAGAAGCAAAGACTCGGATATCTTCACATAAGATGTTTTATCTGCTAAAAGAAAATGAAAAGCCCAGACTTTACTTAACGGTATTAAAAATATTATTGATAGAAGACGAGGAGACACGGTCCACGCTGCATGATTTAGTCCTGTTAAATCCTGGTTTAGACCTGGTTTTAGTCCTGGTTTAGTGTCCGGCAATGAGTGGAATTACCAAACAAAACAAAACAAAAAACCCGGAATAGCCCAAAATGTGAAAACAGGAAAGTACCTCCATGTAATCCTTTTCTTTCAACAAAGTAACTGTAATCAAATTACCACTCATTGAAACAGTAACTGTAACCAAATACAGTTACTCATAATTTGTACTCTGATTACGTAACTCTGGTACATGTAATCTGTTACTCCCCAACACTGGTTACTTCCCAATAATGTCTATATATGCACTCATTTATTTATACCACGAGTTTTCCCTCTGTCTCACCACAACTGTCTGCGTCCACTGTTCTAAAAATACACTCCTGTCTTCTGCTGTGGAGTGAGCAGTTCCGGGGGCTATTTCTGTCCCACAGGGCGCAGGACAGAGCTCGGCGAGGGGACCCAGTGACCTTGTTGGGACCAGCTGTTCTGTGAGAAAGCCAGGGGTTGACAATGAGAAGAAGCTTTGGGACAGAAAAGGTATTGTGTGTTTTTAAGTGTGCATGATGGGAGTTGAAGTTTCCCACATACAGACGGCACGCTGTTATTATCTATTGTTTGGGTCAAAACAAAAGTGGTTGGAGTGAGCTCTCGGCGGCGTTCTCACACTTTCGCGGAAATGAAGAAGAACTGGAGACAAAGGAGAGATGTTGTGTCTTGAATGTTTCGATCCTATGAGATTTGTTCGATGTGTTAATGCATGTCCAGAGGCTTCAACACTTACAATGAAGTATCAAGAGTCAAGATTTTCAACAATGATCATGAACAAAACACTCATAAACCCAAAAGGTACTGGGTATTATTAAGCATGCAGGTGACATTCCAGCTCCACTAAGTTTCTTCATATAAAACACAAAGTGAGCTTCGTTCTTGCTCGGGCTAATGCTCTTAAACCAGACGCTGCAGAGGCCTGAGCAGCTCCACCCTTCCTCCCCTCACATCAGCACATTCCTGCCCCAAAACACAGCTACAGTCAGGGACACAAGCAGCCAGAGCCCTGCACACAGACTGGAGCTCTTTCACACTGATGCTTTCAAGGAGCTGAATCTGATTTGTACTTTCTTCAAAACGTGAAAAACAGAACTAGTGCATTTGAAACAGTCTGCAGTGTCCTACAGTCTGCACTTATCTTCTGCATTCAGAACATCAGAATTATTCACCATGATGAGTTTATAAGAGATTTTCACAACAACAGAGGCCAGAGCTTTGTGCTGCCACTACAGTAAAGCAAACAAACTAGCATGCTAAGAGCAGTCTTCCTGATTCTTGGATGTTATAAATGCTTCATAATTAGATGCAGACAGCAGCACACTGGTATCTCATGTTAGATCTACTGGGCAAATATATATTCTGTTCTGTTTTCACTAAAACAGACTGAAGTACATCTGTCAGCATCACCATGTTTTGTTTTGGTTTGTTTGGGCGCTTCGCCTTTGGCTTCTGCACAAACCTTAGACAACCCCTTGCGATTCAAAATGAATTCTTGTGAATTTGTGACTCATAAATATCTCGAAAATCCATCTTGTTGTGCACAGTTACCCTGAGGCGAGCTTTTTGCAAAGCACTGCAGAAAAAAGACTGTAAAGAATGTATTTTTCCACTGAAGCTTTATAAATAGACCTCCTGAACCTAAAGGAGAACAAAAACACAAAGTGAGCTCCTGTGAGCTCCTGTGAGCCCCTGAGCCAACAGTGACCTTTCACACTCTTTCTATAGCATTCTCTGTATTGCAGGTTTCCTCTTCTCTCTATCTTAAGCTGATATTTACCGTACAGACGCTGCATTGACTCCTGAACACTGATAATCTAAAGCACACAGCAGCCCATAATACTCCACATGTACAGAGCTACAGTATAGGTCTTATGTAATGCTTTCACCATGGCCCTTTGTGTGACACCATCCCAGAGTCTGTTATCTGGGATTGAACAGCTGCAGATACGACAGCTCCTGACCTCTCACCCACACTCGCGCTTCTCAAGAGGAGGTGCACACACCACGTGAACTCTGTCAGGAGTCTACATGAGAGACAGTTGGGTCATGTGAGGTCTTGAATGATCTGGTTTGAATCTTGGACAATCACTGGGTTTAAATGACAACGTTCTATAGGCCAGTGAGAGTTGATACACATGGAGCTAAAGGGAACAACGTTACAATGCACATTCTTGTTGTAATACAGTGAAGGTCCAGTCACTAACAGAAACCATCAAGTGTTACATTTAGACATTTGGTGGCAAAGCACACAGTTATCAAACGGAAAAATATGACAACATTCTAGAAAACCACCTCTATATACTCGATAAATACTCTTAAAGAAATATCTGTGCATGAAGAGGCAGACGGAACAGTGTGATTGGTCTAACAGGTATCCACTCTTCTGCAGCTGGGTGTTTGAATCAGAAACCCCCCAGTCTTGTGTGATGTCACGTAGTACTTGAAATTGCGGCAGGAACTGGAGGCAGCACAGACTCGGACATCATTCAACACGCTCCTCCTTACATCATTCTAAAAACCTGCTAAAAACACTTCTTTTATTTTTCCAGAGACGGCGTTATATATATTTGTTTTATTGTTTGACTTTGTGGTGTTTTGTTGTTGTAAAGCACTTTGGTGAAACTTGTCACAGTTGTTTTAAAATGACTTGATGTTTTGGATCAGAAATTTGCTCAGAACACATCGGTTTATTTAGAATCACCTTTAATGTTTAACCTGGTTTAAATCATGCCTTTATTTTCTCCTATTACCTTGTTTTGAAATATGTACTTTTTAAAATTGTATTCTTTGTACAGCATCTTTGAGTGATTAGAAAAGCACTATATACATTTTTAAAAATTATTATTATTAAATTGATCAGTATCTATTTAGATTCACTTTAAATCTGCAGTAAGTCTGAAGATCATGTGCGTCCAATCTCTACTGAACAAAAGGTAAAAGGAGCTGTTCACTTAAAAACTACTTCTTCATGACATCACAAAGTGGAATAGGGCATTTTGATGTTTGGAGATGTAAACAGGATTACTCAAACATGTGTGGATGAAACAAAACACAACTCCAAGTTTGTTTTTGAGGAGGCAACAACATTCTAACATGACATAATCTCACAAGAGTCCATTTTATGTAATCTAGGACTTTTAAATGTGCGTTAAGTGTGAAGTTCATGTGCCTCCTTCAGTGTGATCTCTTGTGTTTTAGAGGAAAACAGAAGCACGAGTCTGCGCAGTCACGCCCCGTCACATGACCTGACCTCTCACACAGAGAAGAGGCTTTCTGTGAGCTTACATCACACACCACACACACACTCACACACACACACACACACAGCTACAGTTACACAGATGGAAAAATCACCAGATCACGAGAATGATCAGATGACTTCAGAAGAATTAGATCTGATTGTTGGCCTGTGTGTTGAAGCACAAAAGAAATCGGATCATCAAAAACACCACATGTCACTTCAGAATTTTAGAGAAACTGTTGTGTATTTAGAAACAAAGTATGGAGAATTTGAACTTAACTCTGTCAATCTTACATTTTCTCTTTGATTTTGTCTAGTTTCTCTTTTATTTTAATCAAAACCAAATCCTATGATCAGATTTATGGAGTTATAAAACCATTAAAACCATTTGCTTATCTCCATGAGGATGTTATTGCTTTACCTGCAATGTTCCAAAGTGTGGCATTAAACTTACCAATTGAAAAAGACACGCAGGAGACACAACTAGGTCAATTTACAGGTCAGATCTGTGAAAAGGCGACCCCGTTCACAGTAAGAATACATGTTTAAGGCATTTTTCTTTTAAGGCAAAATAAAAACACACATACAGTAATTGAATAAATGCATCTTCTAAAAGTTTAATAATGTCATATTGCGGAACATTACAGGTAAAACAGTGACGTCTCCATGGTGGTGTGTCCCTGACCTGAAAAGTGACACAGTGCACCTTTAAATTGTGCAGTTTGTGTGTCCTAAAAGTCATTTAAAGGTCTAAAAATAACACATTCTAGGTTCTTAAGGTTCTGATTGTAACTGCAGACACTTTTGTACTCACACTTACAATAGTTTGATAAAAACAGAAATCAGATAATGATCAGGAAAGGTGTGCAAAAATATTGAAATATCGATATCTCGTGTAATTTAATGTGATGATACAGTATCGATATTGTGGGCTGCTGTATTAATACATCGCCAAGAGTATTTTTTGGTATATTTTACTAAATTATTTTGTTACAACAGAACTGTTTAGTGGAAGAAAACTTTTTTATGCGACACATTTGACATTTTCACTGTTTTGAGGATTAAAATGTGTGTGTTTCATATGAACTTTGCACAAGAACAAAGACTTCTAGCATCACATTTTTTATTGAACCGTATTGAATCCATTTGAAATATATTGTATCGAAGGAAAATCACACTGTATCAAAATATGTATCGTACCGTGGCCTATGTATCGAGGTATGTATCGTACTGTGGTGTATGTATCGAGGTATGTATCGTATCGTGGCCTGTGTATCGAGGTATGTATCGTATCGTGGCTCGTGTATCGAGGTATGTATCGTATCGTGGCCTATGTATCGAGGTATGTATCGTATCGTGGCCTGTGTATTGAGGTATGTATCGTATCGTGGCCTGTGTATCGTATACGTGGCCTGTGTATCGAGGTATGTATCGTATCGTGGCCTGTGTATCGAGGTATGTATCGTATCGTGGCCTGTGTATCGAGGTATGTATCGTATCGTGGCCTGTGTATCGAGGTATGTATCGTATCGTGGCCTGTGTATCGAGGTATGTATCGTATCGTGGTCTATGTATCGAGGTATGTATGTGTATCGAGGTATGTATCGTATCGTGCCCTGTATCGTATGTATGTATCGTATCGTGGCCCCTGTATCGAGGTATGTATCGTATCGTGGCCTATGTATCGAGGTATGTATCGTATCGTGGCCTATGTATCGAGGTATGTATCGTATCGTGGCCTGTGTATCGATGTATGTATGTATATCGTATCGTGGCCTGTGTATCGAGGTATGTATCGTATCGTGGCCTGTGTATCGAGGTATGTATCGTATCGTGGCCTGTGTATCGAGGTATGTATCGTATCGTGGCCTGTGTATCGAGGTATGTATCATATCGTGGCTCGTGTATCGAGGTATGTATCGTACTGTGGTGTATGTATCGAGTATGTATCGTATCGTGGCCCCTGTATCGAGGTATGTATCGTATCGTGGCCTGTGTATCGAGGTATGTATCGTATCGTGGCCTGTGTATCGAGGTATGTATCGTATCGTGGCCTGTGTATCGAGGTATGTATCATATCGTGGCTCGTGTATCGAGGTATGTATCGTATCGTGGCCTGTGTATCGAGGTATGTATCGTACTGTGTGTATGTGTATCGAGGTATGTATCGTATCGTGGCCTGTGTATCGAGGTATGTATCATATCGTGGCCCCTGTATCGAGGTATGTATCGTATCGTGGCCTGTGTATCGAGGTATGTATCGTGTATCTTTAACACTGTGAGAGTTGTGAGTTGTGTGGTCCTCTGCTGTCTTTTAATATTTTGTTTTGTTTTATTGATTTGATTTATTTATTCTTATAGGTCTATTTCACTCTTTTATTTGTTTCTGTTGTTTTTATTATGTTTTCATTGCATGAAATTCTAGATTTTTCTTTATTTTATGCGCAGCATTTTGGAAACAGATTTTGTTTATAAAATGTGCTATAGAAATCAAATTTATTGGACAGGATAAAAGTCAGATCTGTTTCTTATGTTATCTGTTAATTGTCAGAGTATAGATGAAACTACAGACTATCAAAAGTGACGTAGTGTGTCTTTAATCATATTACTGAATGGTGCAAAAACAAACCATCTCAAAACATGAACATATCGTGAAAAGGTTTAAGCGTTTCATGTTTCACTCTACTGTATGTGCCAGGAGTCTAAATCATAAATGGGTTTGACTTTCTGAAATAAGAGACAGAAAATATTAAACTATTGCACAGTATTTGAGAGGTATAAATATGCACCATTCTGTTATATGATTGAAGTTGGATGGAACAGAACTTCCTACAACTCAACAGCTCCAAATCTGAAATCATTTTAATCAATCCCTCGAGTCCACCTCCCATATCAGCAGCAGTCTCAACCTCTCCCTCCCAACATCACCACAAACCTCAACTTCCACCTTCACATCAAAAAAGTCTCCCAGTCCTGTTTTCTCCACCTTCACACAATCAGCTAAATCAAAACTATCATCTCCTGCCTTGATCTTGAAAAAGTCATCCACGCAATCATCTTCTCCCGTCTAGATGACTGCAGCTCTCTCCTACTTTGGCCTCGACTCCAAATCCACCCCCCCGCCTCCAACTGGTTCAGAAGCAGCAGCTCGGCTCCTCACTGGTTTAACATCAACACATGATCCCGTTTTATTTCCCTTCACTGGCTCCTGTTTGTTTTAGAATCGATTTGAAGATTTTACTCATCACTTTTAAAGCTCGTTTAGGTCTTACACCAAGTTACATTTCAGAACTTTTAACCCTGAACGAGCCTCTCGCAGCCACAGATCCTCAGGCAGGTCCCTGTGGCTGTTCCTCTTCAGTCTTAGGCTGCGTTCAGACTGCAGCCTGAAGTGACCCAAATCAGATTTTTTGGCTTCTATGTTCCTGTATCTGATCTTTTAATGACAGTCTGAACCACACAGATCCGATTTTTTCAAATGTGACCCAGGACACTTGGATATGTGCTCCTGAAACTGATACATATCTGATCTTTTGACATGTGACTTCAGTCTGAACGGCCAAAGTGCATTCATCCACCTACACGTTATCAACAAGACACAAACGTCACTATTCTGCGCTGAAGTAGGTGAAAATTGTTAATGAACTCCATGTGACTGAAGTGAAGCACATCACCACTCACCACTCTTGGCTCCGTCTCCACATCCACACGTTCCTTTCAACGGACGTCACTGCCGCTGTCCCACAAAACACCACAACTAAAAACCTCGTCCTTCTCCTTCTCAATCTCCTCCTTAAAACAAGTAAGTTGTTCATGTTGTGGCTCCGGTACGAGAGGAACTTTAAAATCTCCAGGTGCTCGATGCTGCGTCCATGTTTGGACAACTTCTGTAAACACAGAGACGCTCACTGAGGTTGACGTCGTCGTGTCTCCAGTGCACATTAGGGATACTATCGGGCCGTTTAATGTTCACACTGGAGTCACATACAAGTCACATTTAATTGGAAATGTGAATGACCTCGCAAAAACATCGGATTTCACAAAAAAATCAGAATTGAGCGTTAAGCCCTGCAGTCTGAACGGAGCCTTAGATCCTCAGGCAGGTCCTTGTGACTGTGTCAAACTCCAGACTCCAGACAAAGGTGATGGAGTCTTTTCAGTCCAGGCGTCTCGGCTTTGGAGCGACCTGCCTGAGGAGCTCAGGGATCACACCATCACTATCATCTTTTAAATTCCTTCTTAAAACAAATTTTTATAGGTTGGCCTTTCTTCAACTGGCTTTTATTTGATTTTATTTCTTTATTCATTATAGTTAATTGGGTTGTTTACATCATTGTGTTTCTGTGTTTTCTGTGTGCTATTTTTATGCTTTTTCTATTGTGGCTTGTACAGCACTTTGTAAACCTCTTAAAAGTGTTTTATAAATAAAGATTTATTATTATTGTTATTATAACTATTATTAAAGGTACACTGTGTAAGTTTCTGTTGAAGGGTGTGCTCCTGCATGTCTCCCTTGTGACTCACGAGTCCTATGACCTTAAATCACCTTTTGGCTCCAGTGCAGCAGCTCTGCTTTGACACACTTACACTTACAGGTTATTCAACAACTGTGACACCGGAAGTGTGCCATTGTACCTGTGCCACCAGACCTGTGCCCCCAGACCTGTGCCATTGTACCTGTGCCACCAGACCTGTGACATTGGATTGTGCCAGGTCCTGGTCTTACCCACACTTTGGAACTGTTACATTCAGAATCCTTTTTTCTTTTTTTTCTGATTGGTGATTTCTGTTTATAGATGGTTCATTTATTTAAAGATGCACTGTGTGACTTTGTCTCCTTGGAGATGTCTTCGCTTTGTCTGAAATACTCATTTAAAAGGTTTATTCTGCGGGTTGTTTTCAGATTTAGAGTGTGATGATGTCATACTCTCAGTTGGAGGCAAGAGCCACATTTCCCTGTTGATCACTTTGTACTTTGTCATGAAATATACAAAAAGTCAATCTACAAACGTTTAACATGATGATGTGTTTTAGTGCCTAAACCCCATAACTCGCCGTACAAAAAAAAATCTCTGGATTTCATGGACATTCATCTGTATTCAGTAAATCTGTCCTGTAGAATACTGTGATGTCATGTGAAACCTGACAATATCTACACGACATCTTTCAGTGTTTGCATTCTTACAAGTGAAGAAGTCGACTCTCCGCAGATCTGGCTTGAAACCTGACCTGCCACTTTCCTTTCTCCAAGTTTATCTGTCTGTGGAACATTATTTGAGTTTATAAAGTGATTTTTTATGCTGCTGTTAATGTCTTATCCATTCACTCCCAACACATGCAATATTTCATTTGAGTCGCTGTGATTATTGTTGGTGGTGACATCATTTCTATCAGATATGGACCTATTCCTGTATATGGCTGATATTCCCGACCCCTGCACACACACACACACACACACACACACACACACACACACACACACACACACACACACACACACACACACTCTCTCTCTCTCACTATTTGCACCATGACACACAACTGTTATTAGTATAATGATTCATATCTGTGTGGAAGAGGACACTGGGCAACTCAATGTATCTCAAAGTTCATGCCAACTTAAAACTTTAAATATAAAACAAACAAAACAACACAAATTTAAAGATGTGTTGTGTAACTTTTCTGGTGGAGTGTCCGTCAAACACTTTTCTCCATGGAATTGTCTGAAATTAAAAGTTTCTATCTTCATGGAGACCAAACCAGACCAAGTTACAGGTCAGATCTGTGGAGAATGTCTGTTTTTCTAGGTATTTTTGAGCTCTAAAACCATCTGTAATTCAATAAATGTAAAGTAGAGCTGTTTAATGTCACACTGTGGAACATTTTAAGCAGAGCAATGACGTATCCGTAGAAACAAGCAGGTGACGGACATCCAACCAAAAAGTTACATAGTGCACCTTTAAGATTTTGCAAAAAAATTTCAACTTTTCCACAGTTTTTGCATTTAAAATTTCACTGTAAACTGTTACGTGTTACCTAGCAACCATATTGTACACAGAAGTGATTGTCTG
Source organism: Boleophthalmus pectinirostris (assembly GCF_026225935.1). NCBI lineage: Eukaryota > Metazoa > Chordata > Actinopteri > Gobiiformes > Gobiidae > Boleophthalmus > Boleophthalmus pectinirostris. Next base: position 4,610,870 of record NW_026571095.1, read on the forward strand.
ATGAATAAAAATGTAAGAAAGCACCTTTATTTTGTTGAAAGAAATTGTTTTTTTGTGTGTAAATTGTGTGTAAAAACTTTTGTAGAATATGTCATCACTATGTTTGAAAACTCTCAACTTTCTGTAATTTTCTCTCAATTTTTCTTTTCAAATTGCTTCTTGACTTGTGTGAAACTCTGATTTACGTTTGCCATGCTGTTACGCCATCACATGAAGTCACAATTAGAGAAAAAAATAAAAATAAAACTCCGCCTGTACGCGCTTTGAAGTCGTAAACAAACCTTGAAGCATTTACAAAAGTACATCACGTTAAGAAATCCTTTTAATGACTACGAGTATTCCTTCCACATTACGCAGTCTGACTCTCCCCTGGATCGCCGCTCGTGACGATGACTCTGCACAACGCGAAGGGAAAGCCGCTCTGACGTCAGCCCCGATGTCCTCCGCTGAAATGTGACACCCGGTAGCACCCAAGACCTGTGCCGGCTCTGTGTTCTGCTCCATTCACACCACTTTTCTATGTCACCGATCCTATTTATAGTTACAAAAGACGACGAGAGAGGGAGAGCAGAAAGACAACAACAATTAAAGCTTTTGTCGTGGTTTATTTGTTGCTTATGTAAAGGAAATTTGAGTAACCTACTTATTAAAGCTTTTTTTATATTCGGCTTTTTTTAGTTTTACGAATATGATCCATTAAAGCTGAGTCATTATGCAACATTGACTTTTCAGAGCTTTATGTAACTTTGCAGTTGAGGGTCTGTCACATGTTTGTTTCTATGGATACGTCATTGCTCTGTCTGGAATGTTCCACAGTGTGACATTAAATACTTTACATTTATTCAATTACAGGTGGTTTAAAAGCTCAAAAATACCTGGAAAAACAACATTGTGACTGTGAGCGGCGTCGCCTCTCCACAGATCCGACCCGTAACTTGGTCTAGTTTGGTCTCCATGAAGATTGAAAGGTTTAATGCCATACTGTGGAACATTCAAGACAAAGCAATAACATCTCCACGGAGAAAAGCGTTTGACGGACGCTCAAGAAAAGTTACACAGTGCAGCTTTAACCACGTTATAGTTGTTCCTCCTTCTCGTTTACTCTCTCGGAGTTGTATTTGGAGTGATTCGTGCATGTTTGAGTGCTCTTAAGCAAAGAGACTTGTAATTCGATATATTGTGATGGTTCACGATATTATTGTGAGAACTCTGACAATACAATATCACGATTTTTCAATTATTGTTACATCCCTACTGTTGATTTCTGTATCTTTGCAAAAATAAAAAAAAAACAGGCACAGAGGGTTTGTTCTACTGTACACTTCATGACGTCACAGCAGGATTCAGAGCTTCAGGGTGACAGACAAACAAAACTTGTCAGAGTGTGTAAGTGTTTAGTAAAGAGTTTGTGGGGGTGAGGGTCTGTGAGTCTGACCAAAGCCAAAGTATTGTCCATTGTCCATAACATTGTCCTTAACTGATAGTTTTACCCTGGGAATCATGTGGAGATTCTGCAGCTTGGATGATAAACCAAAGTAACAAGCAGAACATTTTGAGAACTGTAGTAAGTATGAAGTTGACTCTAGTGTGCTGCAGAGTTTGGTGATACTTTTATCACAAATGAAGAAAATGCAGTTGGAGAAAGAAAACCCAAAACACGCTACACAGGTCTCCAGGAAAAACAGTTGATAGTCAAGGTCAGTTAAATTAAATCAATCAATGATCCTGCCCAGGGACGACAGCTGGAAATTATCACTGATGCTACAACCTGGTACAAACATCTCTCCTGTTAAGGTTCAAAATTGTGCACTGTCCCTGTCTCATTAAATAAAAAGAAAAAAGGAAACAAAAAACTAAAGAAAAACGAAAAGAAGTAGAGAGCAGTGGACGTGAAAACATGGACTGATCAAGAAAACGGAATCTGAAAATTAAGTAAAGATGACATTTAAATGAAGAGTTATGGTGCAGCAACAGTTAAAAAAAGACAGAGGGAACTACATAGACCATGATCCTTTGCTCCATTTCAGTGCAGACGACAAGAAGAAACAACAGTTCTAACACTTTTAAGTCTTTGGATTAAGTCTTGTCAAGGCATTTTAAGAGGAAAAAGGAGCATATTCACAGTTTTGTTAGTCTTCACAAAATATCACAATAAATATCATCCCGTGAGATGTATATTGTGAAAATATCGTACCGAGAGATTTGGATATTGTCACATTCCTACTCATGAGCCTCCCCACCATATCATGAGCTTTCCAACGATATCACAATAAATTTCATACCGTGAGATTCATACTGTGACAATATCGTATCGTGAGACTTGGACATCGTTACACCTCTACTAGCCTCTGTTCATTAGTATTGTTAAAAACTGATGCTATTGTACATAAACTACTATCCTATTAACTAATTTCTAAATGTTTATCTTAAATTAATAACTACTTTTTTTTAAAAAAATTAACGCTGAATAACAAATAACTAGTAGATCGTTTAGTTTAAGGTCATTTTGCAGTGACCAGATTTTCAAAATAAAACTGAGACATCCCTGGTTTGTGGAGGTTGGTAAGAATAAAACTGTGAAACTAGTGTGTAATTAAGAAAAATGATTCTGCTTTTGGCCCTAACGTGAGTCAGTATTGTATTGGTTATTAGTCAGTGTTGTATTTTCTTTGTATTTTGGTCATTTTTAAGCAGCTTTTCTGTATTGTACCTAAACAAATGTTTGTCTCTCTTTACTGTTGGCAGGATCAGTTTGGTCAAAATAAAAACACCTGGGAAATTTCTTGTATAAAACTGGGACAAATCATTGGTTTTGGATAAATCTGCTGGGACAGGGGACAAAAGGACTCAAAACTGGGACTGTCCCAGGTAAATAGGGACGTCTGGTCACTCTCGTGTTACCAAACTTTCAAAACTGTCCAGCCTATATCATCAATATCATATTTATTTGGGCTACATTCTGTCTATAGCCTCTGTGGTTATCAGGGATGTACCAGTATCCAAATCTCTCTGTACAATATTTTCATCTCACAATACGGTATTTGTGATATTTTGTGAATTGTGAACATTTTTCCTTTTAAAATGCCCCCAGAAGCCATTACTGTATTTTCCAGACTATAAATCGCCCCAAAGCATAAGTCGCACCAGCCAAAAATGCATAATGAAGAAGAAAAAACATGTATAAGCGGCACTGAATTAGTCACACTTTTTCGGGGAAATTTATTTTACAAAATCAGAGACCAGGAGCAGACATTTCCTGTGTAAAGTCAAGTTCTAGTAATAAGAATAAAAGAGAGAACAACAGACTGTTAACGTCACATATGAACAGTTCTTCAGATAAACTATAACATAAACAACAGAACAGAACAAGTTTAACCAAACTCTCCATCTCACTCCAAATCACTAAATCCATTCAATTCTTCATCCTCGGTGTCACTTCTGAACAACTCGACCTCGACCTCCGGAGGTAAACAGAGCGACGCAAACTCTTCTGTGTCTCTGTCGTCAGACTCAGCATCAGTTCCAGTTAGAATTATTCGGGTCTTTCTGAATCCCAACAGGATGGTTTCAGTGTCACTGAAGTCCAGGTTTTGTTCATCCATCCAGTGACTTCAGGAAAGTTTCATGGTGCATCCTCCCGGTTACTGTGGATCTATGTTCTTCATCCTCACTTTCCACCAGTCCCTCACAAGTTTCTCACTCACTCCAAACTCTCTTTCTGCTGCTCGATTACAGTTTTCAGCTGAATATTTCACTACTTACAGCAGGACAGAGGCTCTTTCTGCAGGAGACATGTGCAGTAGAGTGAAGTGACAGTGGTACAGGAGGAACAGGAGCAGCAGATCCTCACACACAAGACTAGAACCTCTCCACACTTCAATGTGAACATTTTACCACCAGAAGATGTCGCAGGAAACACCCAAACCATGAACAAAATGCAACTTATAGTCAGAAAAATATGGTAGTTCTATTATAATACAAAGAATGAAAGATTTAAAAGTGCTTAATAACAGTTATTTCTTCATATAGCCAGAACTGAATCTGCAAAGGATCATGGTCTATGTAGTTCCCTCTGTTTTTTAGCTACTACTGCCAGTTTTTCCTTCAAATTATAATGTATTTGAAAAGAAAAATCCACAAATGTTGAAGCTGGTCTTTATAACACTAAATCCACCCTTGAATTTTCTGTTTATATAAACAAAAGTGCTTTTATCTGCCCCTTTTATAATCCTGTAGCATGCTGCAATACATCTGCAATACATGTTTGTAGAGTAGCTAAAGTGGATCGTGATACTTTCTCATTTCAATGAGTCGAACAGAAACTGTATTCAAGAGTGATTAAGGCACGGCACGTTTATTTGTCCAGCACAATTCATACACAAGTGCTTTAGAGAATAAGAAAGACATTAAAATCACAATACAAACATACCAAACCATAAATAATCAACATAAAATGAACATTAAGAGAGAAGAAGAGGAAAAGTACGGCGAAACAGAACTGCTCTGAGTCTGGATTTGAACAGATAAACTAGTGTCTCACATCTCATGAATACACAAAAAAATCAATATCTTTAATTAATAATCTTTAATAATCTTTCATTTATATCTTTAACGTGCCCATGACAGACCACACATTTCACCAAAAACACAAATAAAATCACTGTATTTAAGATTTAACTTTCCTTTTCCCAATTTGGCCATTTTTTCAGGTTTAAAATTGTACTTCCCGGTTGGAAATCATGACGTCACACTTGGGAATTCCATAACTGTTACCTAGCAACCATACTGTAATGTACACTGGGCCAAAACTTCTCTAAAGTTTTCAGAAAGTATCATTTGATGAAAAAACACAAGTAAACACCTTTATTTTGTCGAGATAACGCTCAAAGTCACAGAAAAAAGTGATTCTTGGGTGTAACTTGGGACGAACTTGATGTTTTTGTATGTTATATGTACATTTAGAACTCTTTACTTCATGATATTTTCAACATATTTTACAGCTTTTCTTCACAATTTGCTTCTTGTTTCGTGTAAAACTATAATTTATATTTGCAGCAGGTATTTGTATTGTCACCATCAAATGAAGTAGAAATGTCACAAACACATGATGTCATACTTCGCTGGAGCTCATCTCAAAACTATGTGAGCGTGTGTTGTTTTTGAAGCCAGCGTCTGTTTAAGTCTGGACTTTTCTTTAGTCATCTGCAGCAGTGTTGTTTTCAGTTTGGTGATGACATGAAACTGAAACAAAGAAGATCAAAAAACACACATCACTCTCTCTACTCTATTTACTTTCTAATTTGTCATGAAGTCCTCTTTAATTAACTGAAAATGTTCAGTGTTTCCACAATACGGACAGTTTTATCTCTGCATTCATACTACCCCAGAAAAATACTGTATTGAGTGTATTCAGGTTAAAAGTGCACTGTGTAACTTTTTGGGAGTCTGTAACCTGCTTGTTTCTATAGACATGTCATTGCTCTGCCTGAAATGTTCCACAGTGTGACATTAAACAGCTCTACTTTATATTTATTCAATTACAGGGGGTTTTATGGCTCAAAAATACCTCGAAAAACAAACATTGTGACTGTGAGTGGGGTCGCCTCTCCACAGATCTGACCTGTAACTTGGTCTAGTTTGGTCTCCATGGAGATATAAAGGTTTAATACCATACTGTGAAACATTCCAACAAAGTAATAACGTCTCCATGGAGAAAAGCATCTGACGGACCTTCCACCGTTAGTATTGTTAAAAATTGATGCTGTTGTTCATAAACTACCAGCTTATTAACTAACTACTACATGTTTATTTTAATAACTGCTTTATAAATGGGCCCGGTCAAGCAGAAGTAAACATCAAGGTCAAAAATTCAAGTTAATGCATCTGATATAAAAATGTATTGAACAGATACATATGTACTCTAGTTTATGAAACTGTTGACCTTTTTTCTGTACCATTTTTGGTTCTAAAGTTCCATATGTTTTAAACAGACCATGTATGAAACATGGAACAAAAATTATTTCCCAAATTTCAAAGACCTGCAAATCATGTCAATAAATTGATATATTTCATCATATCTTGTGTCATTCCATCTTTGAACTGTTGATGAAGGGACATGATTTTTCAAAAAAAAAGTATTTAAAATGATAAAAATGTTCTTGGAAGGACTGACATATTTTATAGAAATAGTTTCCTTTCATTTTGAAGTAATATTAAAGTATTCAGAAGAAAAAAGCAACAAATGATGTAAAATCCTGCACCTTCTACTTGTTTGCACAATTTTCCCTCCGTTACCATGACCTTTCTTAATAAAAAATCTCATGACTCAAAAAGTAAGAGGTTTTTCAACCTAATCTTGTACCATATGGTAGAAAACTATATGAAGCAAATATTCAAACCAGTTTGTTAAGGATATGGAAGTGAGAACCAAGAGTTATCACTGTTTGGATTTATTGCCCAAAAAGTGCTGCATATTTCATTCCCTCCGTTAGCGACATTAGTTTTTTAATTTTTTGTCAACAACTTGAAAGAATATCACAGGTTTAACTTGACCCTGTTGGAGTGTAACTCTTTCCTACATTCTGATACTTTACTTATTTCAATAGTCCCTCTAGTTTCTGAATAAGAGACATTTGAATGTCAAAAATCTGCCCCTGTTTCCCTCCGTTACTGCTTGACCGGACCCAAATATTAATACTGAATAACAAATAACTAGTAGAGCGTTTAGTTAGTGGTCAATTTGCAGAGTGACTAGATTTTCAAAATAAAAAACTGAGACATCCTCAGTTTTTGTAGGTTGGTAAAAATACAATTTTTAAACAAGTGTATAATTAAGGAAAACTATTTTGCACTTGGCACTAATGTGAGTCAATATAGTTATATTTTCTTTGTGCAGCTCAAAAATACCTAGAAAAACCAACATTCTGACTGTGAGCGGGGTCGCCTCTCCACAGATCTGACCTGGAACTTGGTCTGGTTTGGTCTGCATGAAAATAGACAGGTTTAATGCCATACTGTGAAACATTCCAGACAAAGCAATAACAACTCCGTGAAGAAAAGCATGTGACAGACTCTCCACCAGAAAAATGACCCAGTGCACCTTTAACTTCTCTCATTCTCATTTAAAAAGTTACACTTGTTTTATTGCTCAAAAACACCCTGAAAAACAAACATTCGAACTGTTAAAGGACTCGACCCTCCACAGATCTAACGTGTAACATGGATACCTGCTTCTGCTTGTTTCTATGGAGATAGTTAGATATGTTTAATGCCATACAGGGGAACATTTCAGGTAAAGCAACATCTCCATGGAGAAAAGTTACAGTGCATCTTTAAATAGATGAACTTAAAGATGCATTGTGTAACTTTTCTGGTGAAGGGTCTGTCAAATGCTTTTCTCCATGCAGATGTTATTACTTTGTCTTAAATGTTTCACATTATGGCATTAAACCTTTGTATCTTCATGGAGACCAGATTAGACCAAGTTACAGGTCAGATCTGTGGAGAGGCGACACCGCTCACAGTCAAAATGTCTGATTTTCTAGGTATTTTTGAGCCATAAAACCACCTGTAATTAAATAAACATAAGGTAAAAATGTTTAATGTCACACTGTGGAACATTCTAAACAGAACAATGACATCACCATAGAAACAAGCAGTGTTGGGGAGTAACAGATTACATGTACTGGAGTTACATAATCAGAGTACAAATTATGAGTAACTGTATTCAGTTACAGTTACTGTTTCAGTGAGTGGTAATTGGATTACAGTTACTTTGTTGAAATAAATGAGATTACACGGCGGTATTTTCCTGTTTTCACATTTTGGGCTATATCCCTTTCTTTTTTCTTTTTTTTTTTAACCAAGTCTAAACCAGGAATAATTCAGGATTGAACCAGAACTGAACCCAGGACTAAAACCAGGTCTAAACTAGATCTAAACCAGGACTAAACTAGATCTAAACCAGGACTAAAACAGTTTTTAACAGGACTAAATCCTGCCGTGTGGACGTGTCTCCTCGTCTTCTATCAATAATATTTTTTAATTTGGTTAAGTAAAGTCTGGGCTTTTTATTTTCTTTTAGCAGAAAAAAAACATTTTATGTGAAGATTTCCTCGTCTTTGCTTCTCTACAGAAAATCAAGTAATCCAAAGTATTCAGATTACATTACTCACTTTAAGTAATTTAATGGATTACATTACAAACTACATTTTGGGGTATGTAATCTGTAATTTGTAAGGGAATACATTTTAAAAGTCACCTTCCCAACACTGGAAACAAGAAGGTGACAGACCCCCAACCAAAAAGTCACACAGTGCAACTTTAATGTTTTTTCTTGTTTTTGTTCAGCATGTATGTATAGATTTTTTTACACTAAAATAAAACACTTAAATTAGAATTCTTATTTGATATTATCTTTCTTTCACCTCTGTACTTTCCAGGTTGATGCAAGATCAGCTGCTGTATTTGCAACCTTATCAATAAAGTTAGAAGAAAAAAAAAAAAAAAGGAGTCAGTCAGCAGCTCCAGCGTGTCTTTGGCCCAGTTGGAAGGGAAACTACAGCACGAGTTATTACACGATATGAAAACAGGCCAGCTTTTCTTCTGTTTTTTTTTTTTTTCCTTCTCCTGCTTAGAGTCTGTCATGTGATTCCCCGTAGGCACAGTCTCAAGGGCAATGACAAAGCAATATTTCAAAAGACAGGCCTGATGCAACCTCTGTCTTATGTAGTAAATGACACAAATGAATTTAAACGAAATAAAAACAAACAAAAAATGTATACATAAACGCGAGGAAAAAATTTTGATGTTTCATAACAAAACCATCTGATGTAACAACCTACAGACAAATAAATACATAGAAAGAAAGAAAGAAAGAAAAAGGTGCAATAAGGTGCAACAAGTCTGTGAAGGCAGAAACAAAAGAAAAAGTGCAATACTAGAATACAAAACAACTACTATTCATTAAAAACAGTATGAGTAAATAAGTAAACAAACAAATGAATAAATAAATGTTGTTTCTGTACTTTGAATTGAACACACACTCATGTTGTAACCAGAATATTATTTACTTAAAATCAAGAAATACATAAATACATGAAAAAAACAACAACAATATGCAGAGAACTGGTGAAAAGTGCAATCATGCAATACAAAAACATCTACTGTAACCACCACATGATATGACTGCAAATACACAAATAAACAAGCAAACACACAAAATGAACACATAAAAATAAATAAATCATGTAAATACAAGTCTGTGAAGGCAGAGGCAAAAGAAAAAGTGCAATAATAGAATACAAAACCACCTGTTATAACTACTATTCATCAAAAACTATCTAAGTAAATAAACAAACAAATTAATAAATATTCTTTCTGTACTTTGAATTGGACATAAACACCAGAATATTATTTACTCCAAATCAAGAAATACATACATAAATGAAAAGTGCCATCAAAGCACAGAGAACTAGTGAAAAGTGCAATAATACAATACAAAAACATCTATTGTAACCACCATATTATAATGCTACAAATACATGAATAAACAAGCAAACAAACAAAATTAATCAATAAAAATCAATAATGTTCTTTCTGTTTGAACTGGACAGGTGCAACACATCTGTGAAGGCAGAGGCAAAAGAAAAAGTGCAATACTAGAATACAAAACCACCTGTTATAACTACTATTCATCAAAAACTGTCTAAGTAAATAAACAAACAAATTAATTAAAAAAATGTTATTTCTGTACTTTGAATTGGACACAAACACCAGAATATTATTTACTCCAAATAAAGAAATACATAAATAAATGAAAAAAACTTGGAGCTGGACAGTGCGCAGAGAACTGGTGAAAAGTGCAATACTGTTTTGCTTTTTACCTGTTCTAGTCACCAAAATATTTACAGCAAATAAATGAATAAATAAAAACTCCAAAATATTTTTCAACTTTGAACTGGACAGGTGCTCTTTGTCTTGTCCTTGTCATAGTGCAAATAATTGGTGAAAAGTGCAATACTAAACTAAGCAGACACCTGTAACCAGCTGTTTATTTACTTTACTTTAATAAATATTGTTCATTCTATTATTTGAAGTGATCAGGTGCAATACTAGAATACAAAAAACACTTAAAAAACTACAACCTCACGCTGTTTTGAACTGGACAGATGCAACAGGTCTGTGGAACTGAAAAGTGCAATACTACTATGCAAAAAAAAACACCTCCTATTCATTACAAACAGCCCGAGTATATAAATAATCAATTGAATAAATAAAAGCTCTTTCTATACTTTGACAGATGCGACTTGTCCGACCTGACACAGAAAAGTGTTGAAAAGCGAGCAGTGTGAATGAAGCTACAGAGCCAGAGCTGCTGAGCGAAGCAGAATCCAGAGGGGTGGGTTAGGGATTATTGTTGCGAGGTGGCACAGGGGCCAGCGGGGGCAGCGTGACCCCGACCTCCGCACGTGACCCGCCTTTACAATCACCCGCTGAAGGTTCATGCTGCTTTTAAAAGGAAAGTACACTGCTTTTTACTCAGGGTGTGTCAGGTGCATGGACTGAGATAGAGTGTGTAAAGAAGTGGACTAAAGGAGCGTGACGTCACCTACAGCGCATGGATCCAGTCAAATGAAGCTCAGCGAGGCAGGAAGGTTATACGAGTGAATTTAAAGACAGGTTTCATGTTAGGAATATATGAACAAACTTTTTAAGATCAAAATGAGGAGGTTGACAGCAGCAGTTACAGACAGAAAGTTGACAATTTTTCAGTATAAAGTCAATTGGAGCCAGAGTTGATGGAACCGTAAACTTGCGGGTTAAGGATGTAGAGATGGATAACCAGTGTTGGGGAGTAACAGATTACATGTGCTAGCATTACATAATCAGAGTACAAATTATGAGTAACTGTATTCAGTTACAGTTACTGTTTCAATGAGTGGTAATTGGATTACAGTTACTTTGTTGAAATAAATGGATTACATGGAGGTATTTTCCTGTTTTCACATTTTGGGCTAAACCAGGACTAAACCAGGTCTACACCAGGTCTAAACCAGGACTAAACCAGGTCTAAACCAGGTCTAAACCAGGACTAAACCAGGTCTAAACCAGGACTAAACCAGGTCTAAACCAGGTCTAAACCAGGTAAACCAGGTCTAAACCAGGACTAAACCAGGACTAAACCAGGTCTCTAAACCAGGACTAAACCAGGACTAAACCCTAAACCAGGTCTAAACCAGGTCTAAACCAGGACTAAACCAGGACTAAACCAGGACTAAACCAGGACTAAACCAGGACTAAACCAGGTCTAAACCAGGTCTAAACCAGGACTAAACCAGGACTAAACCAGGTCTAAACCAGGATCTAAACCAGGTCTAAACCAGGACTAAACCAGGTCTAAACCAGGACTAAACTAGGACTAAACTAGGATTTAACAGGACTAAACCATGCCTTGTGGACCGTGTCCCCTCATCTTCTATCAATCATATTTAAATTTGGTTCAGTAAAGTCTGGGCTTTTTATTTTCTTTTAGCAGACAAAACATCTTAAGTGAAGATTTCCTCGTCTTTGCTACTTTACAGCAAATCATGTAATCCAAAGTATTCAGATTATGTTACTCACCTAAAGTCATTTAATGGATTATGTTACAAACTACATTTTGGGGTATGTAATCTGTAATCTGTAGGGGAATACATTTTAAAAGTAACCTTCCCAACACTGTTTGTCCTTTACATCTGATGTGTTGGTGGGTGTTATAGTCACTGTAGGCATGCTCTGTCTGACCTCTACAACACTTGACAACACTACACACATTATATTACATAATTCTAGCCTCATGTTCTCGCTTACCAAATATTGTTATGCTCAGAAACAATACAAGAGAGTAAATTCTGGTCCAAAAATACTCATTTATTGACAGCAAATACATGTGTCAGAATTCAGATTTCGCAAATAGTTAAATGTAAAAAATGCAACATAAATATACTTAAATACCATTAGAAATAACTTAAATTGTAACAAAAGAACTATGTGTATAATAATAATATTAATAATAATAATAATAATAATAATTGCGTCAAGAAACAGTCCATATAGGGAAAAAAACACAGAATGTCTTCACTGGATGCATAGCCCTTCCCTTCTTAAATTACAATAATAACATTAACAATCAAACGATGCAATGTCCAGTGTTTCGCAAGTGCTTTATTTAGTGAGAGAAAGAGGGGCCAGACTTTCAGGGCCCCTCGTTTTTTTTATTTGTTTTGCGTTTCCCCCGGCAACCATCACACGACCCGTCCGTCCTTCTGTACAGTGTCCGGTTTGAAAAAGGCACGCTCGCTCCTCCCGCCATCTCAACTACGGTGGCTGACGGACCCCAAATCTAGCAGAGATCCGTCAAGTTTGCTTTTTTTAATCACATTTTCCTTGTTTCTCCATTTCAGCTCGGCGTGGGATTTGATCTTTGTAGCGGTAAAGTGTCTGTTACCGCGCTGTTCTCTGGAGGACAGTTAATAATTCGAACATGTCCAGCTTGGTCTTTTTGAAGGTGAGTTTCATCGATCGGGGAGGTTAATTATAGGCACCCATTGGTCCATGCAGCGGCTCTCTCTGCAGAAACGGTTGACCTTGCTAAGCGCTGGGTCCTTCCATGTGTTTGAATGTGGACTCTGGAACAATAAAGAGAAAAAAGAAAAAAGACATTAGTTTCCCATATCCCGTGCCAGAGGTATTTCCCTGTATTTAAATTCCATTGAAGTCATAAAGGGGTGGAGACGGCGCATGTCCTGACAAGTTCTAGAGGGAATATGAGTTTCAGTCATGTGTCTGTGTTGTAACTGCTTTACAACGGCCGCTTCCAGGATTTGATTTTCAGAGGAAAGGTTGAGCAAGTTTCCAAATGTGGGTTATATTAGGGGAATGCAAATACCCTTACGGCCGGCAAAGTGGGATTTCACAAACAGATCTCTGTGTTCTATTAATTTGTTACACTGTTGTTCTTTTTCTGTTTAAAGCTACAAGGTCAAACAGCACAGACTATTTTTGGACCCTTTTGTGAAACCTAACCCCCGAGACCCTGCACTTAAAACAACTGAACTGAAGATAATATGCTTTATCTCAATCTTTCAGACAAACAGTTCATAAATTACAATCTTAGCAATCTTTGGTTCTTTTATAGTTGTGTTTAGTCCGGGTTTGAGCCTTTTAGTTGTGTTCTAGTTCTGCTTTAGTCCAGGTTGAATCACAGTTTTTATACACAAGCATGAACGCACTCAACATGACCTCAACATGACCTCAACATGACCTCAACGTGACCTCAACGTGACCTCAAAATGACCTCAAATTCTACATTTTAAACAGTGAACCATTGTATTACTTTTGGATATCTGAGCAATAGGGCTGTACTTCTTTAGTTAAGTCGACAGAAAGGAGAAGTTAATGAGTGAGTGAGCTTAAGATTTGGTATTTATATCTAAAAAGGCTGATCAAACTCATGATTCACTAGTTCAATGAGCTTTTCAATAAAAACAGTTTCCTAGGACTCCTTTTTAGTCAACTAAGCAATCAGCAGGAAATGTCTTTAGTCGACTAAACATGTTTTTAGTCAACTAAAACTCAGAAATGTCAAGAAATCATAACTTATAACTCAACTCCCAGTATTAAACCAGTGTCCCCCATTCTCTGTTTCTTTACCCCATCAGTTCAAAACTTCGCTCCTCACCGTGACCAGGACGCAGTGTAGGTCCAGGGGCTCTCCTCCGCTCTGCCTCCCCCTCTCCGGGCCTCCTCCCCCGCACAGGATCTGGGCCAGACGCTGTGTGTTGTTCACTCGCAGGATGTTGATGTCGTTTTCGCAGCAGAAGGCCTGAATCAGGGTGAAGTGAATCTGGAGCGCCACGTCTTTCACATCCTCGCCGTCCGTGGCCAGGATGCACAGAACCACATTATCTGGGTCTCTGTGACAGGAAAACAAAAGGAGAAATTGGGGTTAATAATAGGTACCTGACCTATAACATGGTTTGGTTTGGTTGAAGATAAAAAGGTTTATTACCATACTGTGAAACATTCTAAACAAAGCAATAACATCTCCATGGAGAAAAGTATATGACGAACTTTCCACCAGAAAAGTTACACAATGCGCCTATAAATAGATCAAACTTTACTTTTGCCTTATGATGCCAAAGGGTTACATTCACTGTTTGCATCCACACCCGAAATCTGATCATTATCTGATTTCTGGAGTGATCAGATTACTGAAATGTCATGTTAACTGTTAGATCTAGTGTGAGTATTCTGACTTTTTTCTGACTGTTTTGACTAAATAAAAAGTGACAAAAAAGGGGTAAACTAATATGACAAAGGGAAACAACTTAAAGATTGAAAGAGCTATTAAAAAGTTAGTCTGAAATCCATTTTATTCACTAATTATCAAGTCATTTTATAATTACTGGCCATGTAAATGTACCCACTATTATCATTTTTATTTGTATTTTTTATCATATTGATTAATGCACAACTTCTCTCATGCATTATCCTATTGTCTTATCTACACCGCAGCAGCAAAACCACCATCCTCCACAACCTTTCCTCTTCCCCAACACCAGCTCTATCCCACTCTCCCATCATTGCATTTCTACTGCTTCAAAGTTAGGAACAAAATAACATCGGATGACGTAAAGAATGTTTGAATAAATAAAGTCGTGCGTATTTAGACTGAACTGGAGTAGCCACGAAAAATGTCTGTTTGTGCTAATACTTGAGGTCACACACGCACCGGGTTATGCAACAGTTCTGTTTTTGTATACTTACACATTGAGCGATTTGGCAGCTTCGTAGACCCCAACCGTGATACAGCCCTGTGGCAAAGCCGATGTGAGCACTTCCTCCAAAGCTTTGGCAACTGAATCCATTCTACAAACAAAACATGAAGAGTTATTTAGTATGTGGAAGTTAAAATGTGCATGTTGGTAACTTGCACAAAATAGCTGTATCTTGTATCTTCTTTTTGGGCCTAACCTTGACTCAAATCTGCACTGATTGTTTCACTCTCAACAACTCATTTCTTACGTAATAGTAGCTCACTGTGCTGCTTGATCATGACTCAGAGAAAAGCAGGGGACTTTGGATTTTAAAATAGCCACCACTACTATGATTCAGAAGATGTTCATAGTTTGTAGACAGTATTTTAGTATGCAGCAGACAAAATGACTAATTTAAATCTATTTATAATTCATTTCAAAATTTTTAATCCCTAAAATAAATAAACTAAAAGAATAGATTATCAACATTTCATCTTCAGTCTCTCAAATATAGATCATTACAAGGTCTATTTTGTGGAAAATGTTCAAAGTTGATTTTTTAAAAGTAATGCATGATCAAATATAACTTTTAAACAAATTTGGCCATAGCTCCCTTGATGTTAATGCAGTCCTAAAGTGCATAATAAAACATATTATTATGCTATTTAAAGATATTTACTGCATTGAAAAAGCAG
>NW_026571095.1:4626862-4634362 GCF_026225935.1 Boleophthalmus pectinirostris
AGTAAACACATAATTTCATTGTACAGGGCAAGTGTGTTTCCTTCCTGTACACATGACAATACGCACTTTAAATCTTGAATCTAGTGCCCTAACGTTAAAATGTTTGGGACAGGGGACACTGGGCTCTAAACTGGGACTGTCCTGGATAAACAGGGACTCGGATTAAACAAGTCTCTCACACAGAAAATGTCATTCATATTCATAAGCGAGCCAACAGTTTTTCAATTAGTCACTCTCACCCTTGTTGTTGAGCAGGACCATGAACACTTGTATTAATCACAGGCTCCTGAAAATGTGCTTTTTAAATCAGTTTTTGTATTTTTTCTGGAGTTTTTACTGTGTACAAATGTGTGTAACGTGTGTTACAATGCTTTTGAACCTGGATTGAAGTGGTGGGTTTTTCTTCATACAAATTCGCTAAAATCACAGCGATATCAGTAGTGAAACACCGGAGACGCTCCCACGTAGACCATCCGCGAGGTGACCGCGAGCGAAAGGACCAGTGCAGAACTCCACACTCCACAGGGGAACCACAGCTGAGGCCCGATCACACCTTGCAGACACCCTGCTCCATGGACTCAGGGTTCTCTAGATTCCAGGTTCTAGTCCAAGATTAGTCCTGGTTTAGTGCTGGTTCAGACCTGGTTTAGTCCTGGTTTAGTCCTTGTTTTGACCTGGTTTAGTCCTGGTTTAGTCCTGGTTTAGTTCTGGTTTAGTCCTGGTTTAGACCTGGTTTAGTCCTGGTTTAGACCTGGTTTAGTCCTGGTTTAGACCTGGTTTAGTCCTGGTTTAGTCCTTATTTAGACCTGGTTTACTCCTTATTTAGACCTGGTTTACTCCTTATTTAGACCTGGTTTAGTCCTTGTTTAGACCTGGTTTAGTCCTGGTTTAGACCTGGTTTAGTCCTTGTTTAGACCTGGTTTAGTCCTTGTTTAGACCTGGTTTAGTCCTTGTTTAGACCTGGTTTAGTCCTTGTTTAGACCTGGTTTAGTCCTTGTTTAGACCTGGTTTAGTCCTTGTTTAGACCTGGTTTAGTCCTGGTTTAGACCTGGTTTAGTCCTGGTTTAGACCTGGTTTAGACCTGGGACAATTCTGGCTCAGACCTGGTTTAATCCTGGTTCAGTTCTGGTTCAGACCTGGTTCTGTCCACATCCGGCATAAAAGTTCAGCATCTTCGCAGTTATTTTAGTGAGAGTAACTTGTAATGTTTTATATTTTAAACGCAGTCATATTGTAATGTAACAAGTTACTTTGAAATGACAGGAACAAGTCATAAATAACACATTACAGTTTTAAAGTCACTTGCAAAACAGTGATTATTACATCTTATGTCAGTCTGAACAGGCCCATAAAAGAATTCTCTACATTTCTAAAAACTGTTGACAAGATTCAGGTCCAGCTGGAAAACTCTAACCAAGTGTTTTTGTTCCTCTCATAGAAACACTTTTAACACAAGACTTTACTTTTCTCTTTCTAGTTAACTGCTTTGATTATCGACTAAACCGAACATCGTCTGTAAATGCAACATCGTCTGTTGAAGAATTCTGGCAGTGAGTTTTTACCTCTTGTTGCATATTTCTGGTTTTATTGGACATTTGAACTGTGGATGTTGTGTTCAGGACACGAGTCCTGGGCTTGTCTGGAGGAATCGAGGAGATGGGAGCCGTGCGCTGGGACCTGGCCGGGTGTCTCCTCCTCAGCTGGATCATGTGCTACTTTTGCATCTGGAAAGGAGTCAAGAGTTCAGGCAAAGTATGAAAGTGGATCTAAACTAAAACTACTTTTTACAGCTGTGCATGATCAGTGTTGGGGAGGAACAGATTACATGTACTGGAGTTATGTAATCAGAGTACAAATTATGAGTAACTGTATTCAGTTACAGTTACTGTTTCAATGAGTGGTAATTGGATTACAGTTACTTTGTTGAAATAAATGGATTACACGGCGGTATTTTCCGGTTTTCACATTTTGGGCTGAACCAAGACTAAACCAGGACTAAACCAGGACTAAACCAAGACTAAACCAGGACTAAACCAGGTTTAAACCAGAAATAACACCAGGACTAAACCAAGTGTAAAACCAGGAGTAAACCAGGTCTGAACCAGGTCTAAACCAGGACTAAACCAGGACTAAACAATATGACACTAACAGTAGGTGGACATAATTTAAAGCAGCAGTGATCTCATATAGAAAACATTTCTCTATCAGTAATATTTTTAATATGTTTGAGGAAAGACTTGTTTTTTTAGTTTCTTTTAGCAGAAAAAACATCTTCGTCTTTGCTTCTCTACAGTAAAACAAAAGTCTGTTCATGGAGACTTGGGCTCAACAGACAATTTGAAGAGAACAAACAAGAATTTTCAGGATGTGGTTGGTACATTCATGTAGTTTTAAAAAGCATGACAATATCAAGTAATCCAAAGTATTCAGATTACATTACTCACTTTAAGTAATTTAATGGATTATGTTACAAACTACATTTTGGGGGATGTAATCTGTAATCTGTAGGGGAATACATTTTAAAAGTCACCTTCCCAACACTGTGCATTATGTTATTTCAATCACTTTATCTACTGCCCCACGTCATTTTTTTTGGGCAACTTTAGTGAAGTGCAATCTAGGTTCATTTGCAGCTTTCTGGTAAAAACACATAAATGTAAATGTGTGTGTGAATTTCCAGTAGTTGGTGACATCACACAAGACTGCCCTGATTACAGCCAAGTGTTTCTGATATACCTGTTAAAAAGTAAAAGGTATATCACATATCTGGGACCAAGATAGTTCAGGTTTATGTACTTTAAACCTTCCTTTAAAAGAATCTGTCTGGATGATTATTGTTGAAGCTCCTGATGTTTGGTCTATTTTATTTTATTTTGATCTTCTCTCTTGTGCAGGTTGTGTACTTCACGGCCACTTTCCCGTACCTCATGATGATGGCGTTGGTGATCCGTGGAGTGACTCTGCCCGGTGCGGCCGATGGGATTCGATTTTACCTGTGGCCAGATCTGAGCCGCCTGTCTGACCATCAGGTGAACACATAGAGACAGTTGTATTAAGAAAGAGATTGTTCAGCAGTTACCACGGTGATGCACAAGCCACATGCCAACATTTTTTTAAAGAATATAATACAAACTGGATTTAAACTGCACATTTTCAGGAGCCTGTGATCAATGCAAAGTCAGGTTCAAAATCTAAGGACCCATCCACACCAGTTCGTATTTGAGTGTTTTTCATTGTGGATGCAGTGTTCGTTCACACTAATCCAATGAAAAACAGCTCCAGAGACAGAACAATCTGGTGCCTCCAGCTCCCATGAATTCATCTGAGTGCAGATCTGATCCAGCACTGTGTGGACGCCTGAAAACACTGATACTCTGATGTAGGTCTGTGCACCGCCAAGTAATTCACCACCAAAACACTAAGAGGTCTAGAATATCTGTCCATTCATATAAACATGTCAGTCCGATGAGGTTCATTTGGTCTTCTGATAATTTATGTTATTAGGTTCTTTTTTCAGACCAAGAGTTGGTTTTCATACGTGACAGTTTGGACTGCTCACTAGTGCTCTTCCTCAGAGTCTCGTGATGTTGCTGTGACGTGTCTGGTCAGCTGGTTTAAACAGGTTTTGGTGCTGTCTTCCAACCTGTGGAGGCAGGACGACAGCGCCATCTGCAGTCCGACTTCCTCAGGACAGTATCCCAGGTTTGTGAGAGTAAAAAAAGCCCCCTCTTCCCTGTTTATTGTCTCGTGGGCACAAAACACAAAGCAGAGCAGGAACAACTCAAATCGGCCATTTCTGACCACTGTAAAAGAGAGAACCACATTATGGACTGGGTTGGAGCAAATATCCATTGGGACAGAGGAAAACAAACATCGTCGCTGGATTAAAGAGGCAATCAAAATACGGAAACGTGCCCATGGGATGAAAAACCTGGGATACTGTCCTCAGGAAGTGGGACTGCAGGTGATGCTGTCATCCTGCCTCCACCGGTAGAACGACAGCGCCAAAACCTGTTTAAATCAACTGAACGACACATCACAGCAACATCACGTGACTCTGAGGAAGAGCACTAGTGAGCAGTCCAAACTGTCAGGTATGAAAACAAACTCTTGGTCTGAAAAAAGAACCTAATAAGATAACATATAAACATGTGTGTGTGTGTACGACCTGCAGACGTATAATCTCTGAAAAGTTTCACATGAACCATCTCCAACACGACAGAAACACAGAACAGACTCACCATCAGCAGAACACCCCTCTGTCACAGAAAGAACACTCAGATTCCACTGAGTCGTGTCCTTTAGTCCCACAGAAACTGAACCACATCAGCGACACAATAGTGAACTGTTTGTTGAGGTTTAGTTTATGCAAATGAGTCATGTGGTTTTAAGTTTTGTTTCTGTAAAAATAAACAAATATGCTCAAAGTTGTGTGGATAGGGAAGACTTGTGGACACAGAAACGACGTGTCTGGATGAATGTTTCTGGTACGGTGATACAATGATTTGTTTCAGTGTAAACATAGTCTAATATAAGTAACAGAGCTTCAGACACAACAATGCCTACAGTTAGCATCACAACCACAGACAGTGTTGGGGAGTAACAGATTACATGTAACAGAGTTATGTAATCAGAGTACAAATTATGAGTAACTGTATTCAGTTACAGTTACTGTTTCAGTGAGTGGTAATTGGATTACAGTTACTTTGTTGAAATAAATGGATTACATGTTTTCCTGTTTTCACATTTGGGGCTATATCCCTTTTTTTTTTCTCTCGGTAATTCCACTCATTGCTGGACCGTAAAACCAGGTCTAAACCAGGTCTAAACCAGGTCTAAACCAGGTCTAAACCAGGTCTAAAACAGGACTAAAACCAGGTCTAAACCAGGACCAGGACTAAACTAGGACTAAACCAGGACTAAAACCAGGTCTAAACCAGGTCTAAACCAGGTCTAAACCAGGATTAAATCCTGCTGTGCAGACTGTGTCTTCTCGTCTTCTATCAATAATATTTTTAATTTGGTTCGGTAAAGTCTGGACTTTTTATTTTCTTTTAGCAGATAAAACATTTTATGTTGAAGATTTCCTCGTCTTTGTTTCTCTACAGCAAATCAAGTAATCCAAAGTATTCAGATTACATTACTCACTTTAAGTAATTTAATGGATTCCATTACAAACTACATTTTGGGGTCTGTAATCTGTAATCTGTAGGGGATTACATTTTAAAAGTCACCTTCCCAACACTGACCACAGAGAATGTTGATGACATCAGCTGCAAAGTATCAATAGGTCCACATATGGATATTCACTTTGGTATTTGTGGAACTTACTTATATACAGAGCTTTTGTATGAATAGAAAAGTTAGTAGTTGTTGTTAGTAGTTTTCTGATTGGAGAATACAGTGACACAGTCAGACTCACAGATGGAGGCAAGAGCTCGATTTTCCTTATTGATTATTTTGTACTTTGCCATGAAATATCCAAAAGGCTAAATGACAACAAAAATCTATGTTTAACAATGTTCATTTAACCTGCTCCCATCTGTATGAAATATTATCAGTCTATAAAATGTCGATGTCATCTGAAACCCAGCAAAAGACAGGAAGCTCTGGTATTATATCAACAAATCAATCAAAGATCACAGTTACTTTATATTCTATTCTATTTTTCTTTTTCTGCTGCGACTTAACTGTGCGATGTCCGTAGGTTTGGATGGATGCTGCCAGTCAGATTTTATTCTCGTACGCTGTGTGTACAGGTTGTCTCTGCTCTCTGGGGAGTTATAACCAGCGGGACAACAACTGCTACAAGTGAGTACAGTTTGTCACATGAGTATTTGACAGCTGAGGACATATGAGTGTACTCTGGACTCGTTTTACTCACTGGTGGAAAAAGTGCTCAATTTTGTCACTTTAAGTTACACTGTGAAACTTTTGAGTGGAGGCTCTGCTGTCTGATGTCTCCATGTCGAATGTTATTGCTTTGTCTAGAATGTTCCAGAGTCTAGATTAAAGCTCTGTCATGAGGGAGACGAGCAGGAGGAGGAGCACAGCATTACGCTACATTACAGGTCAGCTCTGTGGAGCTCGCCCCTATTCATACAGAGAATTCTTGTATTTTTGAGCAATGAAAACACCTGTAATGAAGAAATACTGGATGCTTGTGTTTAATGTCACACCATGGAACATTTCAGGCAAAGCAATACATCTCCATGGAGACAAGCAGGTAGTGCACCCTCCACCAGAAAAGTTTCGCAGTGCACCCTTAAGTAAAAGTACAAATACTCTAGTAAAAGTATCATATGAAAAATCTACTTGATTAAAAGTATTATATCTGGAGAGTCAAACTCAAATTCACAGAGGCCAAAATGAAAAACTGGAACAAAGTCGTGGGCCAAACTAAATATTTATTGAAACATTTCAGTAACATCTGCATGTTTTCTCTTCTTTTGAGATCTGTAATGTTAAACCTTTTCTTATTCAAATAAATGTTTCATAATAGTTTTTAAACACTGAATCCAGAACAAACAGAATATGAAATAATAACATTTTTAAATAAATAATGTCTCTATAGTTGATCTGTAAAGCAGTGTAACGTTACTTAAAAATGATATTACTCATGTAGAAGTACTAAATAACTTAACTTCAAAATAATATTACTGAAGTAGAAGAACAAAGTAGTGGTCCAAGAAATTAACTCAAGTAAGAAGTTCAACATGTAATGTAATCATGTAAGTATCAAGGACGTAAAATCTGATTTACATAAAACTTTTGTCATTTGTAGATTTACTCACAGTGGAAAGATTAGCCATGTTTTAATTCAAGTAAGAGTACTTTTACTTCAACACAAATATTACGCAAGTAGGAGTTAAAGTATGCAGCTATAAAAGTACTCTGAAAAGTACAATTTCTTTAAAAAGTTACTCAAGTCAACTCATTCTATGCCACTAACATTGTCTGCTCATTTATTCACCAAATGTAACATACTTAATATTTGTGATATTAATGTTTATCAAATTTGTATTTTTATGTATAAAATTCTTTACAATTCAACAACGATCCCCAAACATTTCACATTTTACTTTAAAAACAATGCAGAGATTCATAGATACAAAACTCATCAAAAAGTGTCACATCAAGAGCAAAGTTTTTTAATTTTATTATTATTATTTGTTTTTGCACAGAGATAATGTTAGATTTTTTATGTATTCATAAGGTGGAGGCTGTAATTGAAGCCATTTTTGTTTTGTTTTTGCCTCTTCCCGCACCTACTTTTTTTCTAGTGTTTTTTTTTTTTTTATTATTATGTTATACATGCAAAATAAATAAAAAAAAATCTATAAATACAGAGGACTCCAAATAGATAGTTTTCAGATTGTAGAATGTGATGATGCCAGGACGTCTGTTGAACCTGGTATTTTCAATTATTAACTAAAGCCAAGAATTCACTGTATTTAAAGCTGCCCCTCATCTGCATTAATAGAATAAAATACTGTGAGG